>NC_056725.1:1397384521-1397424521 GCF_019279795.1 Protopterus annectens
AGGGCAGTGGTAGTGCTATGATGGGGTCTGAAGCCATGTTGTGAGCTGGTTAACAGGTTGTTCTGGGTAAGATAGTAGATTAGTTGTTTGTGTATGCACTTTTCCATAATTTTGGCTAATGGAGACATTATAGCTATGGGCCTATAATTTGATAGTTCCGTAGATGAGCTACCTTTATGGAGTGGTATCACATGGGATATTTTCCAGATTGAGGGGATTGTAGATTCAACTATGGTGCGATTGATGAGTATCGAGATGGGGTAGGCTATGACGTCAGCAGCCTTTTGTAAGTATTCTGCTGGGGATGTTGTCTAATGGAGGGATATGAACTCAGATGTGTGAGTGAGAGGAAGGACTTACTGAAATATATGTTCTTAATGATGTTATGGGGATATACACAGCTTTTCAAGTCTCTGCAAATTAAGTTTTCTGAGGTGGATTGCCTGAAGTGCCTGCCTGTATGTGCTTTCTTGCTTGTTTATTTATTGCTATTTGCTAAATGGGTTGATGGGCTGGTACAATTGTTACCAAAATACCAGCACAATGACTGTTTATTAGTTCCAGTGAAAAAAATGATGGCTCTGCATTGCCACAGATCATGAACAGAATGCATTCTAATAGCACTAGAACCAACATTCTTTTACAACCACACACACTGTAAGGCACGTCGTCTATATTTACCTGGACTTCTGAGAAATAGATTCCAAACAGTACAGGGCCCAGCAGAGACCCTCGTGTTATGCCACGGGTAACTGGTCTAGTTGAGAAGGCCCATGATGATTCTTTCCATGGCCTTGCAGCTAAGGATGGTTACACTTGAGTCTATAGTTCCCAGGGTTGGCAGATGGGCCTCTTTTGTGCAAGGGGATTACTGTTGCTGTCCTCTACTCTGCTGTACTCTTATCTATTGTCTAATGGAGGGATATGAACTCAGATGTGTGAGTGAGAGGAAGGACTTACTGAAATATATGTTCTTAATGATGTTATGGTGATTGTGGCATTGATCAACCAGATATTTTGAACAATATTTCTGCCTTTGTCAGTCGTGTAGAATTTAGGTGAGAGGAAGGGCTCAGTAATATATCAGTTATACAACTTTTACTGAATTACTCTGGTCTTTTCCTGACAGATAATGACTCACTCTTACATTACACCTGCACCAGGAATGTGATGAACGTTTGCTCAAAAGGTCATGTGCAGCAATTATCAACTTTTTATGAGCATGCAGAACCTTGCAGTAATGAAATGTAAGTCATTATCACATTATTAATTTACAATATGTGTAGGTAAAGTGTAACAGTGAGTCATTATCACTTGTCAGGTAAACCCATTAGCAACTGCCACTGTTATTCACATTACTAAAAGTCATTATCACATTGCAAGCAAAGGTGTGAGACACTCCAGATGCCTTCTAGTGCCAGATATTTTTCTAACTTTGTTGTATGGTCTGCTAGGTAACTTGTCAACATGCTGAGTAAAACCTCATTTTAAAATGGTAAGTGGACTATCTGTATGTTCTACACATGTACAGATATCACAGTTTGTTTCTGACTTAGGTTGTGAAATGTATTATATTTTTTCATCTTTTTGGTAAATAACTTTGCTAGAGAGTGTATCAGCATGCTAAGTAGTACCTCATTTTGAAGACAGTATTAATACTTACAAGATGGAAAAAGAACTGAAGATTTGGATGGGGCAACCAGGTAATGCACATGATATGCATATATATGTAGTCTTCTAATACATCTGTCAAACATCAGTAGTAATCGGTTTGCATTTTCTTTCCTGTGCTGGTTCGTCCACCTTCTGATACTGACATGCCTTCAGGAGCAGGAGAACGACAAGTGAGCATGTGGGTATGTGGCCATTCCTACATTCATTGGGCTGCCAGCCATGCCTCCATAAGTGAAAACCACTACAACTTGCGCTTCCCCACATCTAGTGTAAAGGGTATACTGGATTGCAAGTAGCAGTATGCATTGTACTGGAGTTGCTGGAAGAGAAGTGTTCCATCTACCCTGAGCCAGACATTCTTGTGCTGCACATTGGAGGGAATGATGTCATCAGTCAACCACTAGGAAGGCTACGGTTTCAAATCAGAGCAATTTTTGAACACCTGCAATAATGGTGGCCATGTTGTAATTTTGTGTGGTCTGACATAATTCCTTGCCAGATATGGAAAACAGCAAACAGTCAACAGGCAACGCACAAGGCCAGACGTTTGCAGAATGGGCTCATGCACGGCTTGATACACAGGGTCGGTGGATCTGCAATCTAACATGAAAGCATCACCGTAGAAGATGTTCACCTGTTCAGAAGGAATGGAGTACACCTAACTGAGGAGAGCACTGCATTGTTCTTGACTGACCTCCTCAATGGCGTGAGGAGAGCTATGCAGGATTGGTAACATGAAGCTTGTGAGAAGAATGGGAAACACCATGACCAAGTAGGACCAGTATGGTAAGTAAAACTCTATTATGAATTGTGTTGTGTAAAATATGACATTTTTCTGAGTTTGGCAAATAACTGTGGTAAGGAGCTGGTGAAGATGCTGAGAAAGAACAACTCTTTCAGGAGAGTGCTACCACGTACAATCGAATATGTCTGTAACCATCCTGCAATACTTCTTTTTTGATTCTGCTTTTATCAGGCATGTGTAGAGTTTAGATGACAGGAAGAGCTTGGTAATGCAGAACTTGATCCCTTAGGTCCATTTCAGAATGGACACATGTAAAGAGAAAAGGCACAGGTAAGGCAGACTGCTGACACTGAAGGAGGTCATTTTGAAGACAGTATTGATAGTTCTAACATGGTAAAAGAACTGTGCCTGCATGTTATACACATGTACAGATATCAAAGTTTGTTTCGAACTTACGTTATGGAAATTATGATTTTTTTTTAATATTTGGGTAAATAACTTTGCAAGGGAGCATCTGAATGTGCTAAGTAATACCTCACTCTGAAGACAGTATTGATAGTTCCAACATGGTAAAAGAACTGTGCCTGTATGTTGCACACATGTACAGATATCAAAGTTTGTTTCAGACTTGGGTTACGGAAATTATGATTTTTTTTCAAACTTTGGTAAACAACTTAACAAGGGAACATGTCAGTGTGCCAAGTAATACCTCATTTTAAAGACAGTGATACTCCTTGCAACATGGTAAAATAACTGTGTCTGTGCACTGTACACATGTACAAATATCACAGTTTAAGTCTTGTAGGATTATGAAAATTATACATTTCCAATACTTCTCATTATTATGCCCATGTCTTTGCAAGGAAGCATGGTGATGGCACAAATGATGCATCATTTTGAAGCTGACATTGAGACACAACTTGTACACTGATATGTAGCCTCTGTCTGTTACAGGTGATGAGATATTATGCTTTGTTTATTTATCAATTATGAGAAACATTATATTAATCATATTTCTGTAAATATCTCCGTGAAGGAGCATCACACAATAATGGTTAAGGTATCATTTTAAAGCTGACATTCATACAAACAAATTAAATACAAATTGTATGAGTCTGCATGGTACATTGACCAAGATATTGTGCTTTCCTTTTCCAAAAAGGTAAAAAATATGCACAATATCAGCATTCCTTGCCAAATATTTAATAATGACTCTGATGCACACTATCAACATTTACACTGTTGGGAAGGACAGTGTCTGCTGATCAACTTTCACATTTACATTTTTAGTCTAGCTCTTACAGTTAAGGAGTTATGGACATTTGTTTTCTGTTTGGTATTACAAATGGATTTTCTGAAAATGAGCTCAGGCTGTACTGTTGTTCCTATGGTGGAATTAAGGAGGCAGCTTTTTCTGAGCTGCTCTGAAGTGAATGAGTTAATAGGCCCAATTGATTCAACTTTCCTCTTGTTGTATATAACGGAAATACAATCTTTTGACCTTGGTAACTGGCTTGCCAATTTTAGCAATTTAAAGCAAACAAACAGCTAGTTAGATTTCCTTATGTCTTTTGTTCTATGAGGACAGAAGCATGACGTACACCCCTTTGTTTGAGTACTTGGGGGAAAAAATACCGGTAGACTGATTGCCTGATTTGATATTTTTTTCTGACATCACCTTTGGCAAAAAGGAAGGGGTCATTCTCAGTGAAACCCTGTCTTTGTGGAATATCAAATAAAAAGGTTTGCAAGATAAAGCTTGAATTTCAGAACTCCGTCTGACAGAAGTTATTGCTATCAAATGTATAGTTTTCCAAGACAAGAATTTCAAGTCGCAGTCGGCAGCAGGCTCAAAGGGGGAATGAACTACTGTTTGCAACACTAAGTTTAAATTCCAAGGTGTAAATGGATCATTATATGAGGGTTTTAGCATCACAGTCCCTTTTAAAATTGTTTTGCAAAGGCTATGAGAAATTAAATAACATTCTTTAAACCCATTATTAAAATTTGAGACAGACACTAGTTGAACCCTGATGGTGAAGAGGCCCCTGCTACAAACAGTAAAGCTAAGAATTCTAAAACTTTATTGATAGGAGCAAATAAGGGATCAATGTTATTATCATGAGCCCAGAAGGAAAATCTCTTCTATTTACAACTGTAGAGTTTTCTGGTGAAGGTTTGTGGGAGGAAGAAAATGTATTATGCTTGGCAATCAATGGAACTGGAGACGCCAAGCCATGAGCTTGAGGTTTTGAAGGTTTGGATGAACTAATCTCTCTGGACGGAATAGGAGATCCGGATCTGGGTCCAGAGTCCACGGTCACTGAATCAGCTAAAGCTACAGAAAGGGGAACCAAATCTGTCAAGACCAGAAGGGAGCAATGAGGATTACTTTGCTCTTCAACCTGATCGCTTTCTTTAGAAATTGAGGCATTAATGGGAACGGGGAAAAGGCATATAGGATTCCAGAGGGCCAATCATGCAGGAGAGCGTCTCTTGGGAACTCCCCCTGAGGGAGGATGAGGGTAAAGTAGTTGCTGCACTTGGTGTTCAGGGACGATGCAAAAGATCACAGCAAGGCTGGCCCCAGCGACAAAAAGTCTTTTTTTGCCATTCTGGGATTGCGAGACCACTCGTGAGGCAGAAGAATGCATCTGCTCAGTTTGTCTGCTATCACGATGGATCTCCCCGCAATATGCATTGCTATCAGAAAGTGGTTGGGCAAGATCACCCGCTGCCAGACTCTCAGTGCTTCTTGACAAAGTGGGTATTACTTGGTTTCTCCCTGTTTGTTGACGTACCAAACTACCAACATATTGTCCGTTTGAATCGCAATCATTCCTAGAGGGAGAGTAGTTTGAAAGGCCTGCAACGCTAAAAGCACTGCCCTCAGCTCTAGAACACTGATATGCAAGCTGCCCTCCATGGGGGACCAAGTGCCTTGGACCGTCTTGCCCAGATAATGCCCCCCCCATCTGAGAGCCATCCATAGTCATGATGGCTTGGGGCTGATATGGGACAAAGGGGTAGGACAGGAAATTTTCCTTTGATTGGATCCACCAAGCTAGGTCTTCCTTGAATGGTTGGTAATCTAAATCTGGTGTGATACTGGTTGATACAGAATGGACCACTGGGATGCTAGAAGCCACTATAATATTCTCATGTGATATCTCACCAGTGGAACTAATGTGATGGTTGCCGCCACTGAACCTAGAGCTTGCAGAACTGGCTATGCAGGTACTGTTCTGCTTCTGATAATTTTTTCACTTCGTTTTAGATCTTTTGCAATTTCAGATAAGGTAGAGAGGCTATGCAAGCACTGGTATTTAGTAATGCTCTTATGAATTCTACATTTTATGTTGGAGTTGGATGCGATTTTTTTTTTTTTGTAATTTACAGTAATCCCCAGGTTGGCACAGGTCTGGAGAATGTGGTCTCTTGCTTGCTCAAGAAGATGACTGGTGGGAGCGGTAATGAGACAGTTGTCTAAGTATGGAAACACCCGGAAAACATGCAGTCTCAAGTGAGCTGCTACTACAGCCATGCACTTGAATACCCTTGGGTATGTAGTGAGACCAAAGGGGAGGGGTCTGAACTGGTAATGAATGGCTCCCAGCAGAAAGCAGAGAAATTTCCTTGAGCACTTGTCCATTTTGATGTGGTAATACACATCCTGGAGATCTAGAGCAAATCCAATCATCTCTCCATAGAAATGGGAGAATAGACTAATTCCGTGACGATCTGGAATTTTGTTTGTCAAACAGATTTGTTCAAAACACGTGGACCCAAAATTGGTCTCCAGTCCCCTGTCTTTTTTGGCACTACAAAGAATCTTGAGTAAATTCCGGATTCTATCTAGTCTAGTGGGACCTCCTGGATGACTCTCTTTCTAGCAGTTTCTGAATTTCTAGCACTGCTGGTTCCCACTGAATGGGTGGAACATCTGGGATTTTCTTGCAACTTTGGGGAGGTAGAAGGAAGGGTATGGAGTAGCCTCTAGTTATTTGAACCCAGGCGTGTCGGTGCAGGGATAAGCGTTCCTTGACTGCTGCCACAGAAAGGAGTAGCCTCTAGTTACTAGAAGCCAGGTGCGTCGGTGCAGGGATAAGCGTCCCTCGACTGCTGCCACAGGAAGGCAATCAGGCCTCCTTTCAGGAGCGATGGCAGGGTTTGCTAGGAAAGGCATCTCTGGAACCCTGATTTTGCTAGGAAAGGCATCTCTGGAACCCTGATTTTGCCAGGAAAGGTATCTGGAACCCTGATTTTGCAGGCCATCTCTGCTGCATGGACTGCATCTCCCATTAAAGCTCCGCCCTCTGCCCCTAGTGGAGCCACTATCCACGTCTTGGAAAGGCTCCTGGGACTTTCTGAACCACATTTTCCTCCTCCTCTGCTTCCTTGAAAAGGACTGTTGAGGAGAAGAAAAATGTACGCCCACTGCAGAAAGGGTCTTTCCATTCTTTTCACACCGGGACAATGTTTCTCGAACTTTAGGGCCAAAAAAAGATGCTCAGTCAAAGGGGGCACTGACAAATGAAGACTTGAATGGCTCATTAGCACAAGCGCATTCAGGTGTGTCTTCATATAGCTATGCCAGATCCCGCTGCTCTAGTCGTTCCTTCAGCTGCATGTACTATGAGCTTCACAGATGAATTGGAAATGGACTCTAGGGTGGTCAACTGAGAAGCAACCTTGTTTTGGACTTCGTCAGATATGGCTAATGCCAGAGTATCTGATAACTCCTTAATCAGATCCCTCTGGAGTCTGGTGAAGTGTGCCATAAAATTCAAAGACAGCAATACAAAGGTCGAAGTGCAAACCCACTTTCCAAACCTATCCATCGCCTGAGACTTTCTACCAGGAAGATGGATAGTGGAACTTTCCTCTTTCAGTTCCTTTTTGTGGCTGCTGCTACCATCATGGCATTTACTGGTAACTCTTTGCCTAAACTCGAAGGTCCTCTGGTGCACTTAAAATTTTGTCTGGCCTTTATGGGATAGGTTCTACGGTGTTAGGAGCCTTCCACACCCACTGCGAGATCAACTTAATGAGCTTGTCAGCAGGCAGGGTAACCCAAGAAGTAGATGGTCAAGCACTGAAGGCCTGCAGGTACACTGATTCCTCCAAAGAGGGCTTTTTAGGGCATCCAACTACCCCTCTGTTTAAGGATCTTAAGGATGTCTCCAAAGGAGACATCTTCCAGAGGTGACCATTGGGAATCCTCCCCTTCATCAAAATCTGTGTCCTCTGTGATGGATTCCTCCAGGGAATGTAAGTCTTTCCGCTTACACTTCCTCTTCTGAGGAATCTCCTCCATGTGGCAATCTGGGCAGGTATCAGAAGAGGACAATACCTGAATAGGTGTCTCCTGAGGCTTCGGCATTTTGGGTCCAGGTGCTGAGAGTGGAGGAAGCTCTGGACGAGAGGAAGGATCAGGGTACTGCTCCAACAGGGAAGGAGCCGAATGGATGCCCATAGTGCACAGGGTCCTCTCCATGGCCTGGAAGGCTGCCCCCCCCCGAAGAGGGGAGGGAGTCCAGAAAAAAGAAAGACTGCCTTAGAACTGTGGTCACTCCCAGCTCTGAAGCCGCCCTCGCAGCCAAAGCCAGGGTAGAGCTAATGTATGTCAAAGGCCCGAGGTGCAGAGATGGCTCCTTCAGAACAGAGAGCATAGCTATGACCCTGAGAGTTCTCTGGATCCAACACAGCCGAAGAACTCAGGGTATAAATCTGTACTGGAGATGCAGATCTCATCGGAACCAAAACTGTCGGAGCCGGAATCTTTAACTCCTCAGAGGAGGTTAGAAGATGAACATTAGGAGGGGGGGGGGATCACAGAAGGAAGGGTTCCTGCACCCAAACGGGCTGGAACCGAGGACACACCTGCCAGCCCCTCGCTGCAAGGAGCTGATCCACCAACCTCAACTCATCCATTTCTGTCAGACTCTTGGTGGAACAAACTGACTGGGCAGAGGGGGATTCTGGTCCTTCCAAAAAGGGGCTGGGTAACTTGACCAGCAAAGGTATCTATAGATGGGTACTATCTGGTCCTATGTCTATCCAAGAAAGAAAATTCTGTGCATTCAGCTGGAACAGAAGATACTGGTGCCAAAACAGAAAATGACGTTGAAACTTTTGGCTCCGTGAGCTGATCTAAAATCTGTGACGATAACATTGGCACCGATGGAGAAGACCCTTTTGGTGCAGAGATCGGCACAGAAATATCCTTTGTAGAAACTGTCGGTTCCACAGTGGCAGAGGGAACTAAAGTTCTACGTTTTTTAGGTGGTGCCAAGGGAGAAATGGGCACAGATCGAATAGTCTTTTGTGGTTTGTCTAATTTCGAGGATGATGATGAGGAAGGGGATGATATTTTTCAGAAAAAAAACAGATAAGGCCTCCTCAAAGAAAGACTATCATCCCCTTTAAAATCAATTTACTCTTTCTTTCTATCATGGCCCGGTGACTAAAGACATGACAGACTGAACAATCCTTTTGCAAATGCACCGGGCCCAGGCAGCAGACACAAAGAGACTGCCCATCGGAATTTGGCATCTTATGGCCACACTCCTACATTTTTTAAAACTTGAGGTGCCTTTACCTTTGTCAGCCATAATCTGAATAACTAAATGACACAAACAAAGTCAAATTAAACCAACAAGTAGAAAGAGAGAAAGAAGCTACCAACAATGGTAGAAGAGAGTACCGAAGGTACAGAAAGTTGCCAGCAATGGTAGGCAGACTACAGTGAGTGTAGGAGAAAAAAACGAAAGATAAAACTACTACTATTTTTTTTTTTTGGTAGAAGAAAAGGGGAAAGAAATAAGGACTACCAACAATGGTTGTGCAAAACACAGCGAAGTATATAAGGGAAGGACGGAGAGGAGACAAAGGTTATCATAGAAAACTGGGTAGGTTGTAGAAGAAAATATCAAAAAACTACATAAAGAAAAGAAATAACCTTATGACTATCTAAAAATCTGAAATGCAACAGAGAAATAAAACTTAGCTTGAGAGCAAGTTGGCAACGCATCTGTCACAGGAAGTGGTAAATGATATCCTCCGTAATTGGGAGAGGAGCATTCTTGGTAAGCTAAACAGTTTTTGGTCCTCATGGGCTGTAGTAATGGCTGAGCTGGTTCTGATATTCGGAACCAAACCCACATGTCAAGGAATAAATTAAGATTGAATGTATCAGACTGAACCTTTATAAAGAAGTAATGTAAGCCATAGAATAGTAACTCACAAGTATTGAAAAAAACACAGAGACACTAGCCCTGAATGGATGCTGGTCATTTTGTTGACACCAGCAAGAAAAACTTTTAATTTTTTCTTATACGTGATTGTCTATTAGCAGACAATGTAACCTAGTATCAATGGCAGGTAGTTTTGCAGTCTTAAGGGTACTGTACACTTTCCTTAAGAGGAACAAACCAAAACCACAAGGAAAAGCTAGTTGTACAGGAACGATCTTGTCATACAAGTTACTAAAATAGATGTCTGTCTGTCTTCTGTATCAAAGATCACTTAGCATTGTCATTAAAATAAGAAAACAGGACATAAGCTGGTACTGCTTGTGTAAACTTCCATTTAAGTAAAACCAAGGGATGAGCACTTTCACCCTATTTTCTGTTAGCAGGCATTCTTGTCTCCATCAGTACCTGCTGCATGTCACCAATAAACAGCTGCCTAAAAGGTATTAAGATCTTATCATCCAGGCAGTCAGCTGTAGTTGTTTGGGGTCGGGGTGTATCAAAAATGAAAATTATGTACTCACCATAATGATACATCCGTATTATCTGTCTCCGTCTGGTTCAACCTGTGGCCTATGGATATGACTTGGATCTGACAACAGCCAATTCAAAAGTCTTTAACCACTTGAATCCACTTCTCTTACCGAAAGCTCAACATTCATCCATCAACCCCCAGACTGAGTTTGCCCTATGTGATAAACATTATGCTAGAACACATACAATTGAAAATATATCTCCATCACTTGCAATAAGACAACCAAGGGGAAAGAAAACTCCAAAAGGTGAAATAAAAGACCTTCAATATGCAGTTATCACAGGAGGAAAGACTCGCCATGTCAGCATTAAGGCAGGGGGCAGGAGGGTGGGAAGGTTGAACCAGACAGACAATGCAGATCTATCGTTATGATGAGTACATAACGTTTGTAACCACTGTGGTCTGCTCTGACTTCAACTTGTGCAGCAGACTCCCCAGCCCTGAACATTCCTCAGGAGGAACTAAGGAAGGATACTGAGCAGTGCAGTGAAGCAAAAGATGGAAAAGAACACAAGAGCATTACTGTCCAAAGAAAATAAAAGGCATCTGTCTTTCAGGCCTTCTTCCATGGAATCCAGGAATAGAATTTTACCAGTTGATTGTTTAGAGAGGAGGCAAATAGGTCTACCTGACAAATTCCCCACAAAAGGATCAAACCTTAGAAGACCTCTGATCTAGTTTCCATTTGTGAGGGCCTGCCTTTCCCTGCTTGGTTTACATGCCGCACAATTTTGCTCTGACGGAATGAAGATACCTGTACAGCAAGACTGTGCTATAAAGCTATATCACATGCTACACGGTTAGTCTGCACAGGGGATAGATCTCCTTCCCCTTTGCTTGTTTATGTACTATATCTCCGTGGTATTGTCTTTAACTACTTGAAGAGGTCCTGGGGACCGAGGAGGATTCAGAAAGTTGAGAGCCTTTATAAGAGAAAGAATCCTTTTTATGTTCATGTGCTTTGGCCAGTCTTGTCCCAGAGACTTTGTATATTTATCACCCTTGGTACTGCTCCCCAAGCAAAGTCTAAGGCGTATGTAGTGGCTGACTGCTTTGGAGCAGGAGTGGAGAAGGAGAAACCTGGATTCATGGATATCTGATGTCTCCACCAAGTAATTTCTCTTTTAACAGATCCCAGAACTGGAATTTGAAAAGACAACTGATGTTGGTGCTGGGACCAAAGAGACTTCAGATAAACACTAACTTTTTCATGTGGAGTCTTGCAAGAGGTATCATGAGAATCACAGGGACCATGAGATCCAGAATCCTGAGGTATTCCCTCAAAGTGACAGAACTCTGAGTAGAAAACCCTTGGAATAGATCTAGAGGCCCATTTTTTCCTCCGGAAGAAAAACTTTCTGTACTTAGGTGTTTAATAGGCAACCCAGAAAAGCAATCCTATGTGATGGAGTCAAAAAGGACTTTTAAATGTTCTCTTGTAATCCCAACCTGTGTAGGAAATCTCTTAACCAAGTGACAGATTCCTGTCACTTTGAAAATGACTCTACAAAGATAAGCAAGTTTTCCAGATATGGAAAATTGTGGATACCCTGCAGCTTGCAATGGGCCATGAAGGAAAAGGACACTTTGTGAGCACTCTTGGAGCAGTGGATTGCCCAAAGGGTAAGGCCTTGGTAGCGTCCAGACACACACAACCTTACGAAATGCCTGAACTCTGGATGACCAGGAATGTGATGTGCATCTTTTCTATCTATGAACACTGAAATACTCAAATGAGGAAAAAGAGGTAAGTTGTGAAGTGAAACATTATGAATTTGGGCATTGTCACAAACTGATACAGGAAAGAAAAATCCAGAACTGGTAACGATGAACTGTCCTTCTTCGGCACTAAAACCATTCTTAAATAAAATCTTTTTCCAAATTGTGAAGAAGGAACTGATTACTCCTCCCCCCAGAAATGGCATGTGGCACAGGACAAGGGATTGATCTGGCAGATGAGGAGGAATCCTCAAAAAGAGGAATTTCCTCCCACTGCCATCAGTATCCTCGGCGGATACGCTTCTTAACCCATTTGTCTGAAAAAAAAAATCTGTTGCCAAAGACAGCAGTGGAGATTCAGGCTTTCTGGAAGAGATAAAAGATGACTGCAAATAGCAGGGGGTGGGGGCAAGGTCCATTGAAAAATCATTCTGTCTTATTTGACTATACTTTATTCTGGGGGAGGGGTTCCAGCCTTTTTTTTTTTTTTTGGAACCCCACATGCCATTGCTTTTTAAATATCTGCTTAGAATTCTGCAGAGATAGCTTATTTTATTTATTGCTGGAACTGGACAAGGGAGCAAAAAATCCACTGGAAAATTCAGCGAATGGGGCTGAAAAATCTAAGAGATTCCAGGAAAACCCTCTTACCTTTCTCTCATCACACTTGATAACCGCTGCAGCTGAAGGCTCAAAAAAGAAACCTCTAACCAGTGAAGAATTCAAAATCTCATTTTGACACAACCTAAGAGGTTTTGAGAATGCAGCCTGACAAACCACCTCACAGTACTAGCAACAGCAGCCCTGGAAAAGTATCTAGAGAGTCATAAACAGACTTCAAACAATCAGTAGTGACCTGAGAAACACAAGAAACTCAAACAAAGCAGATTTTTTTTTTTTTTTTTATCACAAGTGGAAAATACAGCCAAAACACTCATATTTTAATATATGTGCCTGACAATTCAAAATTCTAAAAATCAAAGTTTAGAATCATACATCATTTCCCAAACTTAATAGCTTTACCATCCTTGTCAGAAGAAAAAGGTTAAAATTAACAAAATATTTGGCAGCAGGATTAACCAAATGGTTGTTGGTTCAGGTCTGAAATTAGTGGATAAAAACTTGAAAGACTGAGGAATTTTGGACATTCTGTTTTCCTAGGAGCAGCAGGCTGGCTTGTCAGGGAAACCACAGCAGGCTGTGAAAACACATCCTGCGACACTGACAACATGGGGGGATGGGTGATGGCTCTGTGAATTCCAGCTGTAACAACTCATTTTCTGAAGGACTGAGAAAACTCACTGTTCTGCCACTGAAAACACAGGCACATTCCAAAAATAGTCCCAGATAAGGTGAAACCTTGGCAGGGAGATTCAGATACCATACTCTCCTCATAATCTGAATCAGAAACCTCAGGAGAAAAAAATTATCTGTCCCTTCACATCCCCTTACAGATTAAAAATACTGAACTTCTTCATGGAGACAGGAAATCAGTTTTCTTTTACCAAAAAACACCTTATTAAAAAGCATCCTGTAAAAGACCCTGAGCCTAGCCCAATAAATACTTCCTGTCCAGAAAAACTGACACAGGAGAAGTTAAATGTTGATTTTTCTCTCTTTGAAGGGAGAGCTAAGATAAACAGACTCTGTACTGCCTGCAACAGTTTCCCCAGGGATGGGCACAACATTTAGCTAAGCAAGGAGACATTCCCCACTCCTTCACCCATAATCGATTAAAGTGAGTCTTCCCTGACACTGGGGACCTCAACAGCTGTAGAGAACATGGCTAACTCCCAGTCCATGGTGGCTATATGGACAACACTGGAAGGATCCAAGGAAAAACATGGTGGTCTAAGGGACTATTTTTGGCCACAGTAGAGTAACCAACCTGCTGCGATGACAAAGGATGTTTAGTTAAATTTTTTGGGGTCTGGAAGAAGGTCCAACCAAGAGATGGGTTGGTGTGTTCAATGGTCAAGTTAAAAATTGTGATGGCTTCTCCAGGAAGCTTATAAATGATAGTTGGTAAGAAAGGAAAACTTGCAGAAGTCTCACTTTTCCCCAACAAAACATGGCAACACAAGCTGACCATCAATCCTCATAAGCCAGCAGAGCAGTGCCCTACTCGGTGGCAGGAAAGCGCTGAATGGTTTTGTGCCCAAACCAGTCGGCACAGCTCAAGCTGACTGAAAGACTGGAAATGTGGAAGGTGCAGTGAAGCTTGTTAGCTGCTATAACCAATGCAGAATACAACCCATACAGCTTTGGCTAACTGCAGCAGTGATCAGTATGAATAACATTTTGCAATATACTATTTTTGCATATTATAAGTTTTCTCATAAAAATATGCAGTTTTTAAAGATGCACAGTTTTTTTCCCTGTGGAATTATAACTAAAAGAATCTTTAACACCCACTTATATTATCAGCTGGGACCTCTTTTTAATGTCCCATCCAAAGGATGAGAATGTCAGTAGTAATGGAATACAAACCATGATACCTTTGATATGGAATTACAACCTACAGCACCTGAATACTGCAGCACCTTCTCTCTTCTCCAGTGCAACCCAGCAGTGGCAGCATTGGTGGATTACTCCATAACCTCTAAAGCACAAGTTACAAGGCACTTCTCAAAGTGACTGGTCTAGATTTCATAACATTTTTACCTGTTAAATGATTAACCTCTTTCCGGAAATGTTTTGTATTACCACACTGCTTGGGATAATATTGCTTAAGAAAGAATATCTTGTGCTCTTTTATTTACTTATGTAGCTATAAGATAAGTCCCTAAACAGCAAGTTCAAGCACAGAATAAATGATATATAATATTAGCAATAAGCATCAAACAATAGGAAATATTAGCAGAAAAAAATATGAAAGGATGCACTAGACATACACAGAGAGTTTAGGTGAAATATACATAAGCACAGCATGTAAGCACTGGAGATATACACATAGTTTGATTTGTAACATATAAACCAATGTCTGGCATCAAAGATTAAAATATGTTAAAATAACAGTTCAAAAACAAGCTGTAATTGTTTAACAAATTTTTCTGGTATAACAATTATACTCCGTTAACCACTGTCATGAAAGAAAGTGGTGGCAGTTGTTATTGAGATGTTCTTTGAAGGCATCTTTGGAGAGATGTACATTTTACAGGCTTCAAGTTTCACTGGGAAGATGATTCCATATGCCTGGAACCAGCCGGGAGAAGCCTTTCTACTGTTGTTCTGAACAGTGGGCAGGCTAAAGCAACATCATTTTGGCTGCTTCTGAAGCAGAAGTTTTGATCCCTGAAAGGAAATTTGACCTTCAGAGAGGGGTAGTAACAGACTTAAATTACTGAAATGCAGCATTCTTAAAAGTAACACTCTTGGGTACTGACATAAAAGAAAAGTAGTTCTCTTTGTTACAAGATACCAAATGGATGTCCACATCCATGTGCATGATGTATTAGCCAGTCCGTGAATAGGATAAATCTACAGATTTTGTTCATTTCTACATGTAGCCACTTAATATTATGTGAAGAATGCAGAGCCAGTAGAGGAAATCCATACTCAAGCTTAAGAAGTAAAACCTTTCTTGCCTTAGTGCAACAGCAGCTGAAGAAAGATGCATCAGCCTGCAGCACAGTTTTAACTGAGACAACATTATTAATTATTTTATATATGAAAGTAATGGTTACTGATGGATCAATCTGAGCCAAATGTATTTCATCCCAGTTATGTTAGGGATGATACTGCTTTGCATGCCTTTCAAGAGAAGGGGAAGGAATGCAGACAATTTCTGAGCTATAGAATACAACTTTGACTGGTTTTCTAGAACTTAATTAGCATCTTGTTAGAAAAGAATCATCAGCAAAGCTCAGTGAAGTTATTTTGCAGCTTTACAGCTCCTGAGTTTTGCTATCTTCAGTTACAAGAATGCCGTAGGAATACATCATAATACTGAGTGCTGTCAGGTCACAGCAGAGATCATTAACAAAGAAAAACAGTGGGCCTAATACCGATGCTTGGGGAAAAAAGCATTAAGTAACCCATGCTCAATTAAGGAATTTCTGCTTTAAATTTGGAGGTTTTATCTTGTAGGCAGTTTTGGTATCACTGAACAGCATTGTCACAAAGTTTAATTTTGTTTTATTGAGAAGTAATGCCCTCATTAACAAGACCACCATTCATATTGCTATAGATACCAGTAGCAGTGAAAACAGCTGTGAATGAGCTGATGAACTGTGAAAGCTGTGCTATTCATCAAATTATACAACAATGGGTCATTGTTATTCAAAAATAAGCACGATGACTGGACAGACCAACCAGCTTGCCCATTGCAAATTAAACATACATCCATAGAAAAATGTTCGGCCGCTAAAGTATCATTGTGCAGCTACACTTTTTTCTATTCATATATGCTACAGAGGCATACTTCTTAACTCTCCAGACTTTCACCTCATTATTTTTGGTCTGCTACTCATAAAAAAAAAAAGTTATGCACTCACCATAATGTTCCATCTGTACTGTTGATTTTTCATCTCTCCTCGCATATGGGTCCTGATCCAATCCATAGGATCCGACTCATCCATTAGCAAGCTCATGGCAACAACAAAGCTCTTGGATGCCTCCACTTACTCGCAATGCATCTCTCCCCATTACCTCAAATCTTGTTTGCAAAAATTATATCCAGAGAAAAAGGTATTAAAGTGTTTAAACCCAAAAGGATCTTAAAGGACACCATTTCTGGAGTATAAGGAAAAACAACCTAATCTTTGAGAATCTCTTCCCATTCAACCAAGAACCTCAAGGGAGGAGATGTGAGGAGAGATGAAAAATCGACAATACAGATGAAACCTTATAGTGAGTACATAACTTCTTTATCTGATTTTGTCAATTTTTCATCTCATCCACACATATGGAATAGAGTCCCCAGCTACCTTTAC
The DNA here is from genome assembly GCF_019279795.1 of Protopterus annectens. Lineage (NCBI taxonomy): Eukaryota > Metazoa > Chordata > Ceratodontiformes > Protopteridae > Protopterus > Protopterus annectens. The sequence goes on from NC_056725.1 coordinate 1,397,401,382, forward strand.
CCCAGGTGGACTCATGGCAGAATGTTTCTCAGAACCATCACGCCACAGCAGGCCTTTCCTCTGGAGACCACATCTAACTTGTTCATAGGTTCATACTAGGCTATCTGCCCGAGGGCATTTACAAGCCTAGCCCATAGTTTTGTGGCTTACGCCACCCCTTTAGTATGGGGAACTATACCCATTATTTTGCTGTGCCTCTGTTGAGCAGTGACACTGAGGTAATCCCTGGGGTATATCTGCGATCTCCCATCCATTGGTCAAGATTTCTCTTGAACAAGGCCAGCGAGGTGCTCTGCCTCACATATACCGGGATTTTATTCCACAGCATAGGGAGTCTTTGGGTGATGAATCTATCCCTCCAGCACGTCCTATTAATAGCCGTGTCGAGGTTTAAGTCTCCCGCCTTGTGGCTCTGACGGATCTAGATTTTTGAGGTGAAGCATATTCATCAAATCTGGGTTTGACATGGCCTTGTATGTTAGGCAAAGGTCACCTCTGAGCAAGCGGTAGCGACTGAATAGAGCTGGAGTTCTTTCAGTCGGGCAGCATAGGACAGATGTTTGAGACCCTTTATCCTTTTGGTGAGGAACTTTTGTGGCCTCTCCAGCTGCTGCAAGTGTCGGGTCAGATATATTCGAATGGGGCATTGTACTCAATCATTGGTCTGATGAGTGATGAGTATAGGAGACTATGACCTCCCTTGATCTAGATGAGAATCCCTTCATGATAAGGTGGGCAATGTAGAAGGTCTTCCTAACTACTTTAGCTACATGGGTGTCGAATGACAGACTACTATCAACCTGGGTCCCCAGGTCCCTGATAACTTCTTCTGTGCTCAGTGGATTGCCACCTATTTGGTAGCTAGGGGTAACCTTGTTTTTCCCGAAGGGTATGACTATGCATTTTTGGCATTTAACTTTAGGCCATGGCTCTGGCACCAGTTATCCGTTTCTGTGAGACCCTTCTGAAGGATATCTGTGTCAGATGTGTTTTCTACTATGGCCCAGTTTGCAGTCATCTGCAAACTTTGTCAGCCATAACCCTCCTGTGTTTGCTTGTACTTGGAAAAGTAGATGCCAAACAAGAGTGGGCCCAGGACTGAGCCCTGTGGTACACCACTTGTGACAGGCTTTGAGTCTGACATGGCGCCAGCAACTCTGACCCTGTGGGTTCTGTCACTCAGCCAGTTTGCAACCCATCTTGTGATGTATGGGTTAACATTTAAGCTGATGAGTTTTTCAATGATACCCGAGTGGGGTATTGTATCGAAGGCCTTCGCCAGATCGAGGTAGGCTGTATGGACTGCCTTTCCCTCATCAATGGCTTTGGTGACTGTTTCAAAAAGTCAACCAAGTTTAGAAGGCATGATCTGCCTTTGACAAAGCCAAACTGGGATGGATCCAAAGTCTGCAAATTCCCTATGTCTTTATTTATGAGGTCCATTATGATCCTCTCCATGGCTTTGCAGATAAGGCTTGTCAAGCTAATGGGCGGTAATTTCCAGGGTCGGTGGAGGCACCGCCTTTGTGAAGTGGGACCACAGTTGCAGTGCGCCACTCCTGGGTGCGTATCCAGAGGTAAGACTATGATTAAACAGCTGTCCTAGCTGTGGGTTTAATTCCTCGTTGAGTTCGTGGAGCACACAGCCGGGGACACCATCAGGTCCCATGGATGCTGTGTTTTTGCTTTGGAGAGAGCAGTTCTCACTTGGGCGTTGGAGATGTTTGGGGGCTGCAATCGCTTGGTATAGATATCTCTCCTTTTGGGGAGGGGAGAAGTTTGCACTGAACCTGTCAGCCAGTATGTTGGCAATGTCTGTAGGATCAGTAATCTTCACATCATTTTGAACTAGTTCTGAGCATATCTGGGAGTTTCCTCCCAGGTTTCTAACATAGCTAAAGAAGGCCTTATGATTGTCTTTTGAGTCTTTAGCTATTTTCTCTCAAAATTTGCTTTGGATGATTTTATGATAGCTCTTAGTTTTTACTTATAGTGATCAAGGGTGTCTTACCTTTTAAGGATTTTGCTCTATCTTGTAGTAGCTTCCTCCTTTTGTTGTAGAGTTTGTTTATGGCTGGGGTCCACCAGACTGGACGCTTGCCTTTGGTACAAAGAGTCTTTGTTTTGCTTGGGATTGCCTTATCCATGCAGTCCTGCAGGTGCTGGTAGAAGGCATTTGTAAGTGATTCAGCGGCTTGAGTACTGTTTTCCGCTGGCTCGGGGCCTTAAAGGAGACCACACTAGTCTTTAGAAGTGTGAAGTCGGCTTTCGAGAAGTTCTTTACTGTGGTCTTTTTATTTCAGGTGGGGGTGGGATGAGGACCTCCAGCGAGATTAGTTTGTGATCTGATCTCACCAGTGAGGGGTATACTTCGGTGTTGAACATTGTGCTCCCATGTTCGTGATGATGAGATCAAGTATGTTTTCTCCTCTTGTGGGGATGGTGACTAGTTGTTCCATGGCATTTGAGTTTATGAATTCCAGGAACTTTTGGGCTAGGGTGTTTGTGCTTGAGTAGTGTTCCCAGTCTATATTAGAGTAATTGAAGTCACCTAGTATGATGGTGTTTGGTGATACATTTATCCCCTCTAGTGTTTTCAGGAAGGCCATGTGAGGTTCCTGAGTTTGTGAGGGTGGCCTGTAACATGCTACAATTTGCAGAGCAGTCTTGCCTATGGTTAATTGCACCTGGATGGTCTCCGATGCATCGTGCGTTGCCACCAGTCTTGAGGTGTGGGTGTCTTTGATGGATATGGATACCCCCCCTCCTTTCTTGGTATTGTCCGGATTTTGGGGCCGGAACGCATGATAAGAGGTAAAACCTGATAGTGCTGGGGTGCTCTCAGGAGCCTTGAACCAGGTTTCTGTCACTGCACAGACATCGATGTTCTCCATACTGAGATGAATAATAAAGGTATGATAGGTTGCCCATGTGGTTGCTGCACAAATATCATCCAAGGAAGCATTTGGGTGGAAGACTGCAGATGTGGCCACAGCCCTGGTAGAGTGAGCTCGAATGGATTTGTGAGGTTTCATGCCTTTTGAGGTGTAAATGAAGGAAATGCAACTAGAAAGCCATTTTGATAAAGTAACCTTGGAAACTGGATGGCCTTTCCTAGGGCCTGAAAATGCAATAAACAATTGGTTTTCCGAAAATCTTCAGTTCTATGTAAACATAAACGTAACTGTCTATGAACATCCAACAAATGTAGTACACGTTTGCCCTTACGTATTACTAAGATTAGGGAAGAAAACATGCAAATATGTAGTGTGATTAATATTTGTTTGTGAAACAACTTTGGGCAAAAAAAGAGAGGTTGGTACGCAGAGACACTCTGTCTTTATGAAAAACCAAATACGGGAGCTGGGAAGATAGTGCCTGGACTTCAGATATCTGTCTCACAGATGTGACAGCCACCAAAAAGATAATTTTCCAGGATAGAAACTTAATATTACAAGTTGCTGGTGGTTCAAAGGGTGGTTGAACAATTAGATGTAGAGCCAAATTAAGATCCCAAGGGGAAGAAGGATCCTTGTGGGGAAGTCTTAATAACGTGGTCCCTTTTAAGAAGGCTTTGCAAAGTTTGTGTGAAATGAGAGATAGTTGTCTATCCCAATATGAAAATTTGAAATGGCTGCTAACTGAACTGCATTGAAAAGATGGGCTAAAAATTCTAGAATAGAGTGAAAGGGAGTTGTGAGAGGATCCATATTGTGTTGCTGAACCCAAATTACAAACTTCTTCCACTTACTCCTATATAGTTTTTGAGTGAATAACTTATGGGAGGATATCAGAATATGACAGATCGGGGAGGAGAGCACAGGTTGTCTGGCAATCAGCAGAACTGGAGGAACCAAGCTGTCAAGCTTGAGGTTGTGAAGGCTAAGATGAAGTACTCCTGTCGGGTGTGACATTAGGCCTGGAAAGGGTCCCAGAATACAGGGTTCCTTCTGTAGATGAGGCCAGAGGAAAGGAAACCAGATTTATCAAGGCCAATGCAAGCAATGAGGATTAGCCTGTTGCTTTCTGAAGGAATTCTGGAATCAATGGAATGGGGGGAAAGGCATACAATAGTCCAGGAGGCCAAATGTGTGCTAGAGCATCCCTCCGGGACTGCCCCTGTGGGGGACTTAGGGCAAAGAAGCTGCATTTGTTGTTTAGGGGAGAGGCAAAGAGGTTGCAGCAAGGCTGGCCCCATGTGCGGAAAATGCTCTCCGTTACATTCTGGTTGAGAGACCACTCATGAGGCATGAAAATGGCTCTGCTCAGCTTCTCCGCTATGATGTTGCACCTTCCCGAAATGTGCGCTGTTACAAGAAAACAGGTGGATGACATCGTCCACTGCCACACACAATGTTTCTCGACAGAGGGTATGATCTGGTTCCTCTTCGCTTGTTTATGTACCATACCACCGACATATTGTATGACTGAATTGCTACCATCCCAAGAAGAAGAAGAGCAGTCTGAAATGCCTGCAAAGCTACAATCACTGCCCTCATCTCCAGTATGTTTATGTGTAGCTTAGTCTCGTCTGTGGATCATGCTCCCCCACCCTATCTGGGAAGCATCCGTGGTCACAGTAGCCTGTGGTTGAGGGGGAAGAAATAGTCGACCTTGTGTCACTTGTTCTGAACGAATCCACCATGAACGATTCTTTTTGCATATGTCCGTTATGAGCATTTAGTGAGACACTGGTTGGTGAATTACAGACCACTGAGCAGCCAGAAGCCATTGCAGGATTTGCATGTTAAACATGGCTAATAGAACCAACACAATCGCCGCTGACATAGATCTCAACGTCTGTAGAACACGACGGGAAGCTACCTTCTTGTTTCTGATTAACCTTGAAGTTTGTTGTCTCATCGTTAACAAAAAAAAATGCCAGACGATCCACCCAGTCTAAGGGATCAGGCACAGTCATTCAAATTCAAAACCTGCAGGAAAAAGAGTCACCTAGGTCGTCTCCCAAGATCCTTTCCTGGAAGAGGACGATTGGATGTGCTCTGTAGATCTTCGAGATGTGTACTACCATATAAAAATGGACAGATGCTCCAGAGGATATCTATGCTTCTGACTGGGAGCCACTCATTACCAATTCAGTTCACTACTGCCCCCAGAGTGTTCCATTTGAATTTATTGATTCTTGTTTTTTGGCTTATTTTGGACTTTTTCCATCACAACATTGGTTTTTAACGGACATTGATTTTATTAAATACTTGTTTGTGGACGCTGGCATTTTTCCTGAGCCGTTTTTCTTGTTTTTCACATCAGTTTTTTGTTCTTGGTGGTTGATAACTTTCCAATACTCTCTGATCTTGGGGGACCTCCTAGATGACTCTTTTTCCTGCAGGTTTTGAATTTGAATGACTGCCTGATCCCTTAGACTGGGTGGATCGTATGGCATTTTTTTTTTGTTGGGAGGGGATTGTTGAGAAAAAGGAATTTGGTAACCTCTGGATATTATCTTCTACACCCACATATCAGAAGTTATCTTTTGCCAAGATCTCCAGTGCAGGGATAGTCGACCCCCAATTGCCTCCAGAGGTGGACAATTGAGCCTCCTTTCAGGAGTGCTGAAAGGGTTTCCTGAAGAAAGACTCCCAGGAACCTTGGTTCTGCAGACAACCTCTGCCGTATGGGCAATGTCTTCCATTGTTTCTCCCTCTGCATCTGGGAGAAAACTCTCCACATGTGTCTTCGTAGGATCCGTGACACTTCTTGAACCACATTTTTTCACTGCCTCTCTGATCCTTGGGTTAGAAAGGGTCTTACCTTCCTTCTCACACCTGGATAGCATACTTCTGACTTTGGGATTAAAAAGATAAGTGTTGTCAAATGGAGCATAGTTGAACAAAGATTTGAAAGGTTACACAAAATTGCAAAGGCGTATCCAGGCATGCTTCCTCATACAGATGCCGGAACCTGCCACTCTGCTTGTTCCTTCAACTGCATGTGCGATGAGCTTCATGGAAGAGTTGGCTAATGAATGTAGGGTGGCTGACTGGGAAGCTACTTTCTTTTTAGCTCCCTCAGCTACTGCTCCTTCAAGGTTATGTGGAAGCTCCTTGACCAGATCCCTTTGTAACCTGGTGAAAAGCGAAAGATAATTCAGTAAATGCAAGGCAGAGGTAGCTGAAGAAAACACACGCTTCCCACATCTATCCATCATCCTAGAATCCTTATTACGAGGGTGGACAGTTGAACTCCCCTCGGAGAGTTCCTTGTTGGTCGCTGCCACCATGACCATGGCATCTACTGCAACCCCTTTTGTCCAGAAGGCCTTGTGACAGGAAGCAGTTATAATTTTATTTGGTCTCTGGGGAACAGTCTCCCACGCCCACCATGAGATCAAACCTGTGAGTTAATCAGTGGGCACAGTCACCCAGGAGGTAGAAGAGCAGGAACCAAAGGCAGCCAGGTACACCAACTCCTTAGGTGAAGGACTGCTGGACTGCCAGGCACCCCTCTGTTTCAGAATCATCAAAATCTCTCCAAATGAAATGTCCTCAAGGGGTGACCATGGGGATCCTTCTCCCTCATCGAGGTCAGTGTCTTCTGTGGCTGACTCCTCCTTGGAGTTCAAATGTTTTCTCTTGCAAAGTCTCTTCCTAGAGACCTCCTCAGTGGGGTAGTCAGGGAAGATAGCGGAAGAGTCAGGGGTACTTGAATGGGTATCCTGGCTTTTGAGGTCACACAGTTCCTGTGGAAAGTACAGTTGTGTACACCTACCATAAATGTAGATGTTCGAGTGTCTTCACTGTTGCAGTCATAACTGTAGGGTGCTCCTGCCGGCAGGCAGCCCGAGGTCGGCCAGAATCCCAAAGTCTGGGTCCGGCGTCGGCTGTATAAGCTAGTATCCTGACGTCAGGACGCCTTGGTACATAGCCCTCAGCCGACGCCATCTTCTCCAGCCTTTCTTGCCCTAGATGTCAGAAGTCCCCAACAAATCAAAAATGAATCCAACAAGGAAACACAAATACACCACAAATATGAGAGAAAGAGGGATAGGAGGGAGGGAAACCCGACTGCAACAGTGAAGACACTTGAACATCTACATTTATGGTAGGTGTACACAACTGTACTATGTTCTTCGTGTTTCACTGTTGCAGTCATAACTGTAGGGTGGAATCCCAAAGCAGTGTAGAGGGAGGAGGCTTTAGATAGAAGAAGGAGGCAAGAATACCCTGCAAGATAGCAGAGGCAAAGCCTGCCCTAGACTTAGAAAACAAGGGAGATTGTAGTGCTTGGAAAAAGTATGCACAGAACTCCAAGTGGCAGCTTCCAAGATATCCTTGGTAGGGACTCCTCTGAGGAAAGCTGTAGAAGTAGCAGCTGCTCTAGTAGAATGACTTCTAATGGTCCCTGGAAACTGTTTCCCATGATGAGTGTAACAAAATCTGATTCCATAAGCAATCCATTTGGAAATAGTTTGTTTAGAAATAGGTTTTCCAAGAGAACTGGAAGCAAAGGAAACAAACAATTGGTTAGACTTTCTGAAATCTTTAGTCTTGTCCAAGTAAAATCGTAACTGTCTGTGCACATCCAATGAATGCAAAATCCTTTCCCCTTTATTTTGAGGATTTGGAAAGAAAGTAGGAAGGTGAATTGTCTGATTCAAAGCCACTTTTGAAATCACCTTAGGCATGAAAGTAGGATTGGTCCTCAAGGATACTCTGTCCTGATGGAAAATAAGGTATGGTTCCACAGCCATGAGAGCTTGCAACTCTGAGACCCTTCTGGCAGAGGTCAATGCTAACAAAAGAACAGTCTTCCAGGATAGAAACTTAATATCTGAAGATGCAGCAGGCTCAAAAGGAGGCAAAGTAAGTTTTTCTAAAACATAATTAAGATCCCAGGCAGGGACAGGAGGGGTCCTTGGAGGCCGCAAATTTTTAGCCCCTCTCAAGAACTGCTTCACCAAAGGATGTGAAAAAACAGGAGGATCAGAACTGAAATGCGCAGAGATAGCAGAAGCATGAATCTTAATGGAAGAAAAGGAAAGACCTTTAGATAAAAGTTCCGACAGGTAAAGCAAAATAGAGGAAAGATCAGGAACCTGAGGATCAGAGCCTCGGTCCTGCATCCAGATAGAAAACCTCTTCCATTTAGAGGCATAAGATTTCCTAGTGCTAGGCCGTCTAGCTTCCAAAAGAACATCCAAAACTTGTTTGGGAAGACTAGAGGAAATCAAATTCCTTTGAAGAGCCAAGCTGCCAAGCAAAGGGTCTTGAGATTGGAATGTAGTAACTGACCCTGATGCTGGGACAGAAGCGAAGGGTTCAGTGGAAGAATCCAAGGAGGCCCCGAGAACAGGAGCTTTAAGGTTGGATACCAAAACTGTCGAGGCCAATTTGGAGCAATCAAGATGAGGAACTTGGGCTTGTCCTGCTTTATCTTCAGTAGTACTCGAGGCAGTAGAGGAAGAGGAGGGAAGGCATATGCTGAAAGGCTTCTCCAGCTGAAGGACAGGGCATCCACTCTCCATGCTGTTTTATGGAAGGATCTGGTGCAAAAACGAGGCAGCTGATGATTGAGATGGGATGCAAACAGATCTATCTGGGGACATCCCCAAACTGCAGTAATCCTGTTGAACAAGTTGGTGTCTAGCATCCATTCGTGAGGATCTGAAATGTTTCTGCTCAGGCTGTCTGCTAAGAGATTCTGTTTCCCTGGAATGAATTGAGCCTGGAGATGCAGATTCAAATTTAGAGCTGTGTCCCATAAACCCATAGCTAGTCTGCAAAGGGGGTATGAATGAGAACCCCCCTGCTTGTTGATGTACCACATGACCGTGGTGTTGTCTGTACGAATTAGCAGAGGCCCTGGTTGTAAAAGGTTTTTGAAGGCTAAAAGGGCATTTTGAACTGCCAACATTTCCTTCAGATTGATGTGCCAGTGAAGATGGTCCTTTGTCCAGGTTCCCTGCTGGCAACTGTCTAGAAAGTGTGCTCCCCAAGCATAATCCGAGGCGTCCGTGGTTAGGATTTGAGTAGGCTGAGGGAGACGAAAAGGTTTTCCTTCGTTTAAAGTGCATGCCCTGGACCACCAGAGGAACTCCTTCTGGAGGCAGGGGATCAGAGGAATCAGAATATCCAGATCGTGGTAGTGCTGCGACCATACACTTTTCAGATACCAATGAAGCTTTCTCATGTGAAGCCTTGCGTTTGGAATCAACAGAATGCAGGAAGCCATGTAGCCCAGAGCCTGCAGGAATTTCCTTGCAGTGAGCTGAGAGAGTTGCCAAGGTGTTGAAAGTAGAAGCCAGCTGAGTTTGTTTTTCTGGAGTGAGGAAGGCCCTTTGTAAGGTTGTATTTAAGAGGGCTCCCAAGAATACCATTTGTTGAGAAGGGATCAAATGTGACTTTTTTATGTTCACTGAGAATCCCAGTAGTAGGAGAAGACGTTGAACAAAGTCCAGATGTTGAAGCAGAAGATCTTTGCTGTCTGCCTGAATAAGGCAGTCGTCCAAATAGGGGTAAATCTGGATCCCCTGAAGTCTGCAGTAAGCCACTACTGGTGCCAGGCACTTGGTGAAGACTCTGGGCGCAGTAGATAAACCAAAGGGCAGAACAGAGAATTGAAAGTGCCTTGAACCTGAGGAATTTCCTGCATTCTTGTCTGATAGGGATATGCAAATAGGCTTCCTTTAAGTCCAATGTCACCATCCAGGCGTCCTGAGAGAGCATTGGAATTAGCTGTTGCAGAGTAAGCATCTTGAACTTTGGAATTTCCAAAAAGGTGTTTAACACAGAAAGGTCCAGAACAGGTCTCCATGAGTTTTGTTTTCTGGGAACCAGAAACAGCCTTGAATAAAACCCTTTTCCCATTTCCGAGAGTGGAACAGGCTCTATGGCTCTCATGGCCAGAAGAGCATCCACTTGAGTTAAGGCCTCTGACCATTGAAGTTTTGGCAGATCTGGCCAACCGTGAGTCCTTGGCAAAGTGTGAAAGTGGAACTTGTAACCTTTTAAAATCACGTCCAATACACATCTGTCCTGGGTAATATGAGTCCAATTTCTGTAAAAAAGAGACAGTTTTCCTCCGAGAGGGGCGTCCAGGTAAAGGGGTCCTGAAGCCCAACCGAGAGAGTCACTGAGTTTGCTTTCTTTGAGATTGGGATCTGTCTTCTCCCCTTCTAGGTGAAGAAGCTGTCCATTGTCTAGATCTGTAAGAGGTCTGGCCTTGACCACGACCTCTGGAGCGTCTATATCTTCCCCTTTGAGGCCTGTCAGACGTGGGAAAGGACCAATTTTTAGAGGGCCAATTCCTGGAAAATCTAGGAGGCTGAACTTGCAAGAAATCTTTTACAGTCTGCATGGACTTTGCCTTTTCTTCCATCTTTTTAATAACTTCCTCAGCCTTAGAACCAAAAAGAACATCTTGTTGAACAGGGGCATCTAATTACTTAGCCTTAACCTGTTCAGGTAAACTTTGTTCACGAAGCCAGGCATGTCTCCTAATCACAGTACCAGATGCAGCAGCCCTGCAGGAAGCATCCAAAGCATCAAAACCACAATGTAAGCTATGCTTGTTAACCTGTTCAGTAGCATGCAAAACATCCTGAAGTTCCTTATCCTCTGCACAAGCAGGAAGGGAAGCAAGCTTTTGCTTTAAAACAGACAAAAGAAATTGCTGATATTTAAACATATGAAACTGGCAATTTAAAGCCCTTACAGACAGGGTAGCAGAAGTATATACCTTTTTTCCCCACCTGTCTAAAGCACGAGAATCCTTCTCAGAGGGAATAGGATTTTTAGAAGTAGCAACCTTAGCAGCCTTAGAGCCCTGAGAAATAGTTTCAGGATCTGCAGAAGGGTTTTTAAATAAAAATAAATGAGAGTCAGGAACCCTATAAAATCTATCAAGCTTAGAAGGAGCAGGAGGCATGGAATCAGGATTCAAATTAGCCTCAGAAAAAGCATCATCTACAATGTCCAAGACAGGAGGGATAGCTAAAGGCCTATGCTGAGGAAGAAGAAGAAATTCTCTAAGCCTCTTTTTGGAAGCAGAATATTCCTGTCCTTCCCAATGAAAATGTTCCCTCATCTCATGCAAGGTTTCCCCAAAAGAAAAATCCTTAGGCGGAGAGGCCGAGGGCAAAGAATCCTCAGCATCCGAATCTTCATAAGGGGGAAAGGAATAGTCCTGATCAGAGGAAGAAACAGAAGATACAGAAGCCTGGTCAGAGGAATCCAGAGTAACATCCTGTCGAGGCCTTTTCTCAGGAGGGGGGTGAGAACCCCTAATCATTGTAAGCAAATCTTCAGCCATCCTCAATAATTGTTTTTGTGTCTTGGGAGTGGATTCAGAAGCAGCTTGAGCTGGAACTTTAGACTTAGTAGGAGTCTTTGTCTTTGCCTTTGAAATAGTGATGTGAGTAGGCCTGAAAACCCCCTCAGAAGCCGGTACCTGCACAGCGGTTCCGGACCCATCTGAAGGAGCGACGTCCGAAGATCCTGCAGCAGTTAAAATAGTGGGCCTCGATGGCACCCCATGGGAGTACGTATCGGCCATCGGTTCAGAAGTGGCGGACGACAGGGGCTGCAAAAGCGCCTCACTGACGACAGCCGAACCGGACGCTGGCTCCAGCTGCAACGAGTCCTGTTTGGACCTCGGAGGCCTGTCTTTGTCTTTGCGCTTCTTTTGAACTCCGGTAGTGTCCGACGACATTCTATAATTGAAGCGTCTGCCAAAATAATTTAAAGCCCAATCGTACCTGCGCTTGATAGTACGAGAGCTGAACCTGGCACAGAACCGACAACAAGAAACGTCGTGGTCAGGGCCTAAGCAAGGTAGACAGTAAGAGTGGAAATCTTTATGAGGTATTTGTTTCCCACACGCTATACAATTATTAACTTTTTCTGACATCGGAGGAACAAGAAAAAGATTCCCCAACGGGGTACTTAGCTTTGAGAAGAGAAGTAACAACTTCGGACCGACAACAACCAAATACGCTGTTCGAAAATCGCCAACCAACGTTTTGCAAGCTGCTTTCCACCGCACGGCAAGAAAGACTGGAGAAGATGGCGTCGGCTGAGGGCTATGTACCAAGGCGTCCTGACGTCAGGATACTAGCTTATAAAGCCGACGCCGGACCCAGACTTTGGGATTCTGGCCGACCTCGGGCTGCCTGCCGGCAGGAGCCCCCTACAGTTATGACTGCAACAGTGAAACACGAAGAACATCATGGTGGTATGAAGAAGAATGCAGGGTATCCTGCTGGGATAGCAGATCCGAAGGGGCATGTGACTTTTTAGATGCAGTGGCAGCTACAGCCCTTTCCAGAGCCCCAGACGCTAACTGCTCCTGAATGGACGAGGACTCTGGCTCTGACAAGCCACGCTTCTGGGATGAGGTCCCTTCCAGTCCATAAGACAGTTTGTCAGGGGTTGACACCAGATCTGAGCTCACCTTTGCCGATGGCCCAAGGTGCATAGACTGCTGCAAAGACCTTGGAGACAAGTGCACTTAAGGTTTGCAAGGTTCACTATGGCTCCGGAAACCCTCAGGCTCAAAAAAGGCCGAAGAGCTCCAAGTAAAAGCCTGATATGAGGAAGAGGATATCTTCGGATCAGAGTTAAAAGGCACTGGCCGCATTGGATCAGATGGTTCACAAGCTTGCCCTGAAGTTGGAGGAAGAGGGGGGAGTGGATGGTTTAAACAGACATGGCACTTTAAGGGTTGAGGTTGATGGGGACTTAGTGATGCCCTGTGTCCCCAAAATCTTCTGCACCATCCGTCGCACAACATCTTCACTAAGGCTCCTGATCGTACAGGAAGACGAGGCAGATGGGGACCTTGATCTTGATAAAAATGGGACGGCACCTTCAATGGAACCAGATCATAGGTCAGAGAGTACCGTGTACTCGGCAGAGTCAAGACAGGCTTAAATGGACTAGTTGTCAGATCCAACATCAACGGATCTGATCCATCTTTACTAGACAGGATTGGAGCTGAGAAAATCGGATCCAAAAGAGTGGAGATGGAGCCAAAGGCTCTGATTGGATCAGTGATTCCCCACACATGTAAGATTTGACATTTTCAGTTTTGGCTCCAAAGTATCTGTCGGCACTGAAGAGGTTCTCTTTCTTCCCTTTTCAGAGTACTTAGAAGGAATAGATAAAGCTGTCTTTGTGGATGAATCAGATTTGTCTTTACTTTCAGAAATAGCCTCATCAAAGGCCGAAGGCAACATGCCCCTTAAGATGAGCTTATTTTTTTTTTCCACTAAAGCTCTGTGATTAAAGGAACAGCAGATCTCACAATCCTCTTGCAAGTGAAGGGGGGCCAAGACAACATACATACACAGTGAGTGAGAGTCGCTTACAGGAATTTTGTGCCCACACTTTGTGCATTTTTTTGAAACCAGCAGGTTTCTCTTGTTTCTCCTCCATAATGTAAGGAAAGGAACAGGCACAGAATCCACTCACAGAGACACACGCACACTAGAGAAAATAGCAAAAGAGATGGAAGTTTTTTTTTTTTTTTTTTTTAAATAGATAGAAGAGAAGGGAAGTGGGAAAACAAATAGCGATAGTAGTTCAAGATATACCTTTAAAGGTAAAAAGGGAGGGAAGTAACCTATAAAAATGGTTACTGGTAGGAAGGTGAAAGGGAAGGAGAAAGGAGAAATGAAAGCAACCTGATTAAAAACAGTTACTGTAAGAAGGGGTTATAGACTATAAGGGAGTGATAGAAAAGACTAATTACACTAAAAATATAGACAAAAGGAGATTACTGAAGAAAAAAAAATCTTAATTATGCAACCCGACACCAAGAGCTAGCTGATCAGACCACGTCGTCGCAAAGCAGCAAACGAGATCTGAGGTAATGCGGAGAAATGCACTGTGGGTAAGGGGTGGTATTCAAGAGCTCTTTGGTTGCCACAAGCTTGCTAACGGCAGAGTCAGATCTGATTGATTGGATCCGGACCTTTATGTGTGAGGATAAAATGAAAAACTGACAATATCAGATTCTGTGGTTTTCTGACAAATCACTGAGGAGTGAACCACTAAACAATGACAAGCATTTGATTTTTCAGACTTCATATCATTCAGAAAATGCACACCAACACAAATCCTGTTATTCTAGCAGCTTTCCAAGTTTATAAGAGCAACAGTCACAGTCCCTAGGCTTTGTCCACATTTCTTGAACAAAGAGGTTAGCAGGTATGTATGCAGGGCAGACCCAATAAAAGAAAACTCAGGTACAATCTGCAAAACTAAAGAAATGTACCCGATTTTCCTTGTATTTCTCGGTAGACTCTCGTACCTCTGGACTGCCTAGATTTAATAGGAGAAAAAAAAGCAATGGAGATTATTTTTTTCTCCACTGCTTTTATTGAGCAGCACTGATGTACTGTGCAAGTGTGGGAACACAAGTCCCATACACATGCGCAGTACATCAACAAACAAGAATTAACAGGAAAAAATGCAGAGGAACACTACAGCGCCATTACAGAAAGACATTCCCCCAGATTCACAAAACCTTGCATGGCATGCATAATTAGTGTAAGAGGTAATGTTGGCAATATGGTGGCCGAGCGATCCACGTATGTACCCGTTTGACATGCACGAGTGCTCTTGCACTAGTCCTGCATTTTCCCAGCCCCCGTATGTAAATTACCCCATTTCCAGGTGAAAACCATGCAAATGAGGTAAATCTGCTATCCAGGAAGCTGGAATCACCCCGCGCAGGACTAGCGTAATTTGCAGAAATGTACTCAGTAACAGACTGCGGTTCTGCAAAATCCAAAACGGAGACATGACAGCACCAAATAAAGGCTGCACATCACTGAAGAAGCATGTCAATGGCCAAGTATAAGGCCACTGGCATTGCAAACAATGCAAAAAGTACAAAATACAACTTTCATATTACTTCCACCAATCACGGCTGTTTAAGCATAGGGCAGTGGCACACAAATGGGATCGGTGGGAAAATAAGAAAATAAACCTAAAAAAAGCAGTGCAACTAAAATCAGTATTCTGCCATGCAAGTCAGTGGCAGGCAAAAGACAACCTAGCCAGTGAATAGTGGTTGCTAAGGGGGAAGGCACAGTGTGACACATGTAACTATGCATTAGCAGGCAATCCTATGTAAATGAGGGGAAGGATAGTGAATCCCAGTTTTCCCCAGCATGTGAGGCAGGTCCCAACAGTGTAAGAGTATGAATAGCTGAGTGCAAGATTAGGAGGTAGGTGACATCATGGGTGGGTGTGTCAGGCATACTGTAAGCGGACTGGAGCCCTGTGGCTCGGGTATGCTCCTAGCTTAGCACAGCTAAGCTAGGGGGGTGTGTCTAAACCTGCCTAGCACTCTTTACAAAGTGTAAGTCAGCGCCGCACACCGGGTTTTACAGGAAGAAAAAAGAAGTTAAACCAGGAAACAGCAGCAGTGTGCACATCTGAGTACTCTGTTTGCGCGGCGTGTCCCCGGGCCCAAACAGAAGGGCAATGGGAAGGGAAAACAGCAGTAGGAAGGTGGCAGGTGAAATGCATCAGAAGCAGCCAATTACACAGGCAGCAGCCCAGCCCAGCCAACAACACTACTATAAACTAAGCAAACACCTTCCCCACTGGTTTTTCCCACACTCTACACCACCAGTGTACACAAGCGGGGAAATTTTAACAAACAAACCTACAAAATGAGAAGGGCTGCAGCAAGCAACATAGAACAACATGTGCAAGAGGCTGAGGGTGGTGAGGATATGCATGCTGCCGAACAACCCATACTGAGGAGAAGGAGAAGAGTGTATAGACCCAGGGTAACCTACCAGGGGCTACATGAGCTGGAGATAGCTGAGCACTATAGGGTGGACAGAGACCTCCTACAGCAAGTAGTTGAGCTGTGCCGGCCACACCTGACACACCAAACTGACTGAGGGGAACCCATCCCAGTGGACACCAAGGTATGTGTAGGCCTAGGTATACTAGCCACAGATACCTCCCACAGCACAACTGGGGATATCATGGGTATCTCACAGGCATCAGCATCCAGAGTATTCCACCAGTTCCTGGAAGTCATGTCAGCACATGCCAGTGAGCATGTATATTTCCTCAACACCCATGAATTATTGACCAGCAATATGCGTCTCTTCCACCAAATAGCAGAATACCCTGGGGCAGTGGGTGCTATAGACTGCACGCACATATGCATCAAAGCACCACCTGGTGAGCAGGGTAGGGACTACATCAACCACAGGGGCATCCCCTCCATCAACTGCCAGGTTGTATGTGATGCCCAGGGCATTATAATGAATGTGTGTGCTGGCTGCCCTGGAAGCTATGACGATTCCCACATATGGCATCTGACTCAGGTGTACCAGAGATTTGCTAATGGGGACTTCCCCTATGGTCACCTAGAGGGGGATGCTGGGTACACACTGGAGCTATGGCTGACTACACCCATCAGAAATGCACACACACACCTGAACAACAACGCCATAATGAGGCACATGCACAGGCCAGACATATAATAGAGTGTGTGTTTGGGATACTCAGGTCACGGTTCCAATGTCTGGACACATCCGGTGGAGCCTTGCAGTATTCACCAGCTATATGTACCCAAATTGTTATGGTATGTGCTATGCTACACAATATGATCCTGCGGAAACAGCTGCAGCAAGAACAGCATGGTGCAGGGCCACATAGCCCCCCCACCAATGTCAAGGCCTGCACAGGCAGAGTGTGACCTGGAGGTGGAAGGACCTGAGCCTGCCCCAGTAGGCAGAAGTAGGCATGCCCAGTATGCCCTGGCCTTGGCAAACAGGCAATGCATAGCACATGCACTGACACAGTAGGGTCCCAGGGAATGACACCCCTCTCCGACTCGCACATACAGTAAAAGGGATGCCAAACATGACACCACCTGTGCTCAACCATGTATAGGGAGTGTACTATGTGCATCTGACATAGGCAGCCCTCCAGCACCATCCCTAAGTCTGGCACACCCACAAGCTAAGTCAATCAACCTACCAATTGCCAAATGGAGTAGAATGTGTTGTCACCTGTAGTTATGGTACGGATGTGAGCATGCAAGGGAAGTGGGTGGTTGAATGTTATGGCAGCAGACAGTAGACACCCATAGTGGCACCCTTACATGTGTAACACATACAGGAGTAGTAGTAGTAGCCAGTACTACACAGGGTGACAAAAACCACTGCAGGAAATGTGCTGAGTGAAATGTGTGTCCATATGGCCCACACATGCCAGTCAGGACGGTTCACATACCCACCAACAGTCGCAGCCAGCAGGACAGGTGGACACAAACCCAAACAGGGCCTGTGCCGTGGCCTCAGAATGATGGCTATGGTTAACCTCATCCCCAGGCCTACACAGACAGACCACAGCAGAGCAGGCAGTGGGACGTTAGTTCTGAAGGGTAGGACTTCAGACAATAATATGTGGGGCAATCAAAGCCACAATCTGTAGTACACTGGTGTGCCTCTAGACAGCATGATAGTTAGCAATACAGAATGAAACAGAGTACATGACATACCAGTACAGTCTTAGCAAATGTGTACAAGTGTCACTTGTGCTCCCCCCCCATCCTACATAGCAATGTAATAACAGTCAGGTGTGCCAACCCACTCCCATGTAGACATGTAGAAACAGTCAGGTGTGCCCCATACCTCCAATCCAATGTAGAAATGTAGTAATAGTCAGGTGTCCCCCCCCCCCAATCCTGTGCAGACATGTAGTAACATGTATGGGTAGGTATAATACGAGTGGAGCAGAGATGCCCAGAGGTGGCCAAGGTAGCAGGACAGGTTGTAGCATTTGCACAATATGCAGGTCTGTGTCTGTTAGGATGGTGTCTGTTTCATATTGTGTGAGAGTGGTCAGTATGTATGCATGTTGAGGTAAGACCTGATGGCCATTGCCCACTACTGCTGATGTCAAGGACAAGCCCTCACAACTGCAGTGCCAAGGACAATCCCCAACAGTACAACACCTGCTAGCAGTAAGCCATTATAAATGTATGGTGGTAATATGTGTCACCATCTGAAAGACTGACATGGCATGGCTGTTGGCCTAGATATACAAGCAGTACACAGGGGAAAGTACTACAGACATACAGTATATATTGTATCACTGTGAAAGGGAGACACCCTTGGAATTGTACATACAGGTATGCATCACAGTAAATGGACCTGTAGTAGGCGATACCGGTGATGTCTGCCCGAACACCTGCAGATCACAAAGGAGGTAGGACTGATGTAGTGGGAAACAGCTGATGTACCTGCACATGCCAGCATAACTGGAATGCCCCATGCATATCTGTGTGTCAGATTCAAGTAGTGTCCATAGCACACATGCACCCAGCTCATGCAAACACCACCCACAGGTACCTCTCTGGTCATATCCCTGCTGTGGGGAATGGGTACAGTACGACCCCACCTGTATATGGCAATAGTGGAAGAATGCAGCATGCAGTGCAGGTGTCATATGCAGGTGTGTCCCTAGCTGTACGTAGCAGCCTACCAGCATCCACACCACCTGATCAAGGCTGATAGAAGGTATATGCATGCACACCTATCACACCTACCCTGTCACCCCAGGGGAATATACTGTATGGTGGTCTGAGATTGTAGGGCTGACAGAATGCAACGGCCTGCCACATGTGGCCCACAGCAACATCTAATGCCCCACAGGCCTCTGCCAAAGGCCTGTGTTGCACACGTACTGGCAATGCATGTCATGTCATGGACACCCAAATAACAACATAACACACTCCACATACGCCATATGCAAGGCCATGTGGACAAACCACAGTAACATGTCCACCATGTCCTACTGCATGAACTGTGGACCAAAACTAACACACACCTGTGATGGGGTGAAACCCTTAGGGAAAGTATCAGAGAATATATGCATAATGTATGGAAGAGGTTAGAACAACGGGGGGGGGGCATAGAATGTGCAGGGTCTGACACCAAGCTGCGTCCCCACACTATCCCTGGCTGCAAACTCATAAATGGGTGGTTACACACCTGCCCGTACACCACAACAGGGTTACTGTCCTGACCCATGGCCCCTGCCTCTGGGTAACCTGTGCGAATCTGTACAGCTGTGAGGCATTGCCACAGCAAGATAAGCTCATACTATCATGTCAATGGGTGTACAAGTATGGGATCCTCTGCCAGCACTGTACCAAGGTGCTGAACCGGATACACAGACCCAACAGCAAGTGTCTGCAGCTCCCCTTCCAGAATAGTATAACTTACCATGGATACATAGGTGTCTGCCCACAATACCAGACACAGCTGCTGTCACCCTTGTCCCTAAAGACAGCACTGTGAGCAAGAATGTCCACCTGACAGTACATGAAGACAGAAAACATCACTGTGTATAACAGTACACATGTCTGAATATCTCTGCTAACAGCAATATCATGCAGCTGAAGCAGCACAGACACAATAACCTACAGTTCACACTATCCCCTGCACAGTTTGTCCCCATATTGTCAAATGATCGACGGATACCCTGCAGAAACACTTTGCTACCTGTAGGTGTACAACACAAAGGTCTGCACTGGAGTACAAACTACCTGGAATTGATCCACACATTTTATAGAGAAGGGCATACTGGGCATGCTCAGACGCTTAAACAAATGAAGCCCATGTCTGCAAACAACAGTGGACCAGACTTATCTGGCAGTCACAGATGTTAGTGCAGACACTCCTCAGTATGCACCACTCATGCTTTGCACACACAGTGGATAGGAATACAGGCATATATCCAAGGACAATACACTACAATAAGCCAAACGTACATGTACATAGATGTGTGGAAGACAGCGACTGTGACAAGCAGCCAACCATTATGAGGCTTGTCCCACCCAGCACACAGCCAAATGGCTACAACCACATGATGCTCAGATGTCACTCACTGTAGACATTAGCCACCGGTATCTGTCAGCATTACGGACTATGTGGTGCAAGTGCAAGCTGTGCAACATGACTGTACAAGGAAGTAGTCATCTAGCAGCTGTATACAAGTAAGCACAAAGCCAAATGGCTACAACCACATGATGCTCAGATGTCACTCACTGTAGACATTAGTCACCGGTATCTGTCAGCAATACGGACTATGTGGTGCAAGTGCTAGCTGTGCAAATTGACTGTACAAGGAAGTAGTTATCTAGCAGCTGTATACATGTACCTGTGGAATATAACCTTGCTTGTGCCTGCATGTGGTGTGTCAGTCTCTAGATGAATGGGTTATGGCCCATGCACACACACTGCCCTCCCCATAGCCCTGCTATGACAAACCCGCTGAGGTTATCCACTTTGAAATATACCCTTGGGAAATGTGTAGCCCAGTAATCTCTGTAGCACGTCCTGTAACTGCATACTGCTGTAGTGTGAAAAAGTAGCTAGATAGGTGTTCTAAGCCCAGATGTGGCAACTGTGTGTGCGTGTCTGTCTGTCTCTGTCTGTGTAGAGAGCAATGCTTTTTAGGGTAGCCACACCCCTTACAATTCCTATATTCGACTTTGGCAAGACTGCTGATGTCACCCACCTAAAAATACACCTCTGGGAAGATTGTAGCCCAGTAATCTCTGTACTGTGCCCTGTAACTGCGTACTACTGTAGTATGACAAAGTAGCTAGGTAAGTGTTCTACGCCCAGATGTGGCAACTGTGTGCGTGTGTGTGTGCGCACGCGTGTCTGTCTGTCTCTGTCTGTGTGGAAAGCAATGCTTTTGGCCACACTCCTTACAATTGCTATACTCTAACTTTGGCAAGGCTGCTGATCTCACCCACCTAGAAATACATATCTGGGGAGGTTGTAGCCCAGTAATCTCCATAGAGCGTCCTGTAACTGCGTACCGCTGGATTATGATTTAGAACTGTGGTTGGGTTCCATCCCCACCCATGGCAGTTCTGGATGTTTTGTGTGTGTCCATGTCTCTATACGGAGCAATGCATTATAGGCCAGTCACACGCAGTAAATTTCAAATGGCCCACTTTGACAATACTGCTGATGTCATTCATTGTGAAATACAGCTTTGGGGAAGGAGTTCTCTAGTAATCCCTGTGGTGCGTCCTATAACAGCTCCATGCTGTAGTGTGGTACAGACCTCTGCCAGTGGTTCTATACCCACACATGTCGATGGTGGATGTTTTGTGTGTGCCTCACTGTCTGTGTAGGGAGCAATGCATTATAGGGTAGTCACCCGCAGTAAATTTCAAATGGCCTACTTTGGCAATACTGCTGATTTCATTCATTGTGAAATACACCTTTGGGGAAGGAGTACTTCAGTAATGTGCATGGCGCGTACTATAACTGCATAATGCTGAGGTGCAATAAACTAGTTAGGTAGGGGTTCTACTCCCAGATATGACGTGTGTGTTCGTAACTCGTATCCTGTGTAGAGGTGGTTGTGAGCGTCTGACACCTGTGGCCAATGTGGAGCGGGTTTTGCATATGTCTTATATGGAGGCCCTACTATATAGCACAATGTCCACCATACAGGGATAACAGATGTGAAATAGCTGAGAGGC
Organism: Protopterus annectens; assembly: GCF_019279795.1. Lineage (NCBI taxonomy): Eukaryota > Metazoa > Chordata > Ceratodontiformes > Protopteridae > Protopterus > Protopterus annectens. The sequence goes on from NC_056725.1 coordinate 1,397,422,889, forward strand.
TGGGGTGCAAAGCCATACCCATACATGTGACATCAAGGCCAGACAATCACATTTAGCAACCCCAGTATTACCCATAGCACACTCTCAACCCACGTCTCATATACACACACAAATGCCTAGGCAACAGCCAATATGTGGGTAGTGCACTGCATATTGGCCACTGATAATAACGATGGAGTGATAGTAGTGGGCTACAGAGGGCATGTCACCCTGTCCATCTGTCCAATATGCACGTACATGCTGAAAGTGCACCTTCCCCATATTCCCCAATGGACAACTGCACCACCTGTGGTGCCATCACGTGTCCCACAACGGACATACCATGCCCGACAACATGCCCTGTATGGACAGATGCCACTGACACCAGGGAATGATGTCAGCATGCTATCAATGTAGGTGCAGAGTAAATCTGGTGCCCATTACCAGTCCCTGCCACAGTTGCGCAAGACTGGCACATATGATGGTAATCTGTGTTCAAAACATGGGCCAGACACCCCAGGTACAGTTCCACATGTCACTGTACATGCATGTGGGAAGTGTGCACATCCCAGATACCGTCCATGTCATGGAGTAAGGAAAACATACATGGCAAGTGATGCACAGCATTGGCCACACACAATAGTCACCCAGGTGACTGGATGAGGGACACAATACCCACCTGTGTGGGCAAGTGCAGAAACTACAGCCCTGAGATACAATGCAGACCACTGTCATGTGGTCTGATGCCAAAGTATACCCATCGCCTACCCGTGTACAGCCTGCTGCCAGTCGACCACAACACATGTGCAGACATGCACCCATGCATGTCAGTACTGGCACCCTGTGTGTTTGTCTGTGTGTTGTATGGCGCATATGTTCGCAGCCAGACTCACTACAACCCCCATGGGCATACTGAAGCATGCTGTCTGATGTCAGACACCTCCTCATACCCTTTGCCCATACAACCTCTGTATGACCCATGTGGTGCATGTGATACCTGCACAGTGATGTGTTGTCGCAATCCCGCTGATGAGTCGTACCCCTGGCCTGCCACATGTGTCGATGTATGCGTGTCCCTGTGAGAGTGTGGCTGTGTTGACGCTGGCACCTGTTCATGATGACAGGCACGTGTGCGTCACTAACCGTACAGCCACCATATCCCTGTTGCAGATGTCACTTACCATCACAGATATGTTCTGAGGGCTCCACAACAGGTAACCCATGTGGTGCATCCAATAACTGCATCGAACTGTGATAGCAGTACATAGTTGTCAGGGGTTTGATACGCTGTGCTGGTAGATGTGTGACACTAGCAAGCTGCAGTTTTACTCGCCCACCCCTCCCTGACATGTCTTTGCCTTTGTCTGCCTCTCCCACTCCCTCTCTGGTGGATGTGGAGACCTACACCTGCTTTGCTTAGGCAGCAGCATGTGTATTTTAAGTGATGCTCATGATCAGCTGATGGCCTCTGCATGACTCGCAGCCCTCCCCTAGCTGATTGTATGTGAAACAGCTGTGGTAACATTCCCATAGCCAATTGCATGGAAACAAACTCAGATATCTAGGAACATCATGCTGGTGTTGGCCCCTGTCATTCACTGTGAGCAGGAACTAGATCTGTTGGTTGGCAACCAGCATCTGCGATGGATTAGGA
>NC_056725.1:1397429521-1397432021 GCF_019279795.1 Protopterus annectens
TGGTTTCAAGGAAGAATTTATTAAGGAGGGTTGCTATTTCCAGAGGAGTCTTGTCAGAATAAGGTGTGGGTGGGGTAGGAGTACCAGGTGAGAGAAGTTTATTGATAGAGTTCCAGAATTATTTAGGATTACAGTAGGGATTGTTAAGTGAGGATTGGTAATAGTTATTTTTATCAAGATTGATTTGTTTCTTAGCTTTGTTCTAAGTTCCCTGAAAGAGATAAGGTTGGAAGAGGTATTTCTTGCCTTTCCAAGTTTTCCAAGCTTTATCTCTGGTCTTCATGAGTGTAAGGGTAGTTTTAGTTAGCTATGGGGTATATCTGAATTTGATGCGAGTTTTCCTAGTGGGGGCAAGGGAGATGGGGATGGACAGAAAGGTGCTGTTGAAGTGTAGGACTGCTTCATCGAGAGTGAGATAAGAGAGAAAAGACCAGTTTATAGTAGAGAGGAGGTGATTTAGTGACTCAGGAGAATAGCTAGATAGATCACGGGTCACCTTATATTGTTGTGCTTTATGCAGGTGTTCAGAGTTTCTGTGAACTAGTAAAAGTAGGTGGTCACATAATGTGTCTGGTAGAGTGGTTGGATTATGGTAATGTTGGGGGTGAGATACTAGTATCCAGTCAATAACTGAATCAGTAGAAGAAAACTTATGAAGGTGGGTAGAGGAACAGATGAGCTTTGTGAATCCATACAGGTTGAGGGAGGTAGAAGGTGATACTTTATTGATCTGCAGCCAGTCAATATTGACATCCCTAGTATGATGGTTTCATAAGGGATAGTTTTAAATATCTAGGACAGAAAGTGTTCTAAAATTATTTTAAGGAGGGATATAAATTGATGCAATGGCAAGTTTTTTATGGTGGCTAAGTTTAAAGTCAGCCAAAGTTATCTCAGCTGGGAAAAAGTCAGATATGGGAAAAGAGACAGGGGAGACAGACAGGCAGTTAGAATACATGATTGCGACTTCCCCTCCTCTTTTTGAAAGTCTGTCATGTCTGAAGATAATGTAGCTAAGGGGAAGAATTTCAGAATTAGAAATACTTGGTTTTACCAGGTTTCACACAAGGCAAGTATGTTTGGGTTATGTTGAGTGATCCAAGCATGAAGTGTGTTGTTTTTTTAACTATACTTTGAATATTTATAGATGAGAGGATGAGTCTTTTTGGGGGAATAGTATTAGTAATGGATGATGGAGAGGTGGAAGAGAGCACAGAGGTGGTAGCGGTATTGAAAGTATTTTGAGGAGAATTGTTAGGGCCTGGGTTGGGGTGGATGTCTCCTGATAGTAACAGGTTGGATAATATGAAATTGATTACTGGAGAGATTGGGTGTATGTGTGGATATTTGTTTTTGTGGTCGACGTGCTGTTTAGGTGTATGGAAGTATTTGAATCTATGTGTGGCAATAATGGTGAAGTTAGACAGGGAGGGGGAAATGTGAGTAAAGGTAGATGTGTTGTGGTTTGGAGATAAAGTGAACGTGGGTGATTAGTACTTTGATAGCATGTGAGAACTGAGAGAAAGAGTAATGTAGTTGAAAGGAGAAGGAGAAATAGTATATTAAGAACAGTAGGCACATTAGTAATTAGAGTAGTGTGAGATAGATGCGATTGTTAGTTCAGAGGGTGATGAAAGACTATAGGAATGGTGTAAGAGTGTGAGCACTAAGGGGGTGGGGATTTAAAGAGGTGTGGGTGTGTTGTGTTGTATGACTGGCTAGTGACGTGGGTGGATGAGGTACGGCTAACTATAAAGGAAATTGAGTCAGGGGTAGGTGGAAATGGGGGCAGGGTAGGGGAGAGAAGTGAGCCCGAGCAATAGCGAGGGCGAACGAATGGGCCGCACAAAACAAGATGGAACTAGCCCAGGAAAATCAATCAGCCAAGTTACTTCAGGTATGGTAGTTTGCAGCACTTTTACTGTTTGCAAATAACTTCTGTGTCCCTGGGTTTGGTTGTTATTACCAAAGGTGTAGGTTTTGCTCCAATTGTTTTCCCCACTCACATAAACTTTTTAAGTTGCTTCCAATAACGAGTAACAGTCACAACCTGTGTGTTTGATTTATTTTAAAAATGCTCAGTGAGACCTAAAAGCAGCTGGTGACTGATTTAGAAGTAATGCTGCCACCTAGTGATATAGCTTGGAACAATGTCTACACGCGGGGGGGGGGGGCAAGCCATTGTACACAATGGAGAGCCTTTCAAGAAATGAAAACCAAGTTTCCTTCATTCAAGCAAAAACATACTGGCTTTTAAATTACTTTCTTATAATATTACAGTAACAACTTTAGTAGCTATGCAAGTGCTTCAAGGGTTCAGCTGTTACCGCACGTTATATAATATGGAGTAAAACGCTCTCTATACAAGACCAAGAAGTCTAGGGCATATTACTGGAGTAATAGGAGCATGTAAGATATCATTTTAAGGAGATGGAAGGCTGTACTGAGTGAGGGGGGTGGATGACAGAAGAGAGAACACTTTCCGTCGGCAGCCTTAAGT
>NC_056725.1:1397437021-1397496440 GCF_019279795.1 Protopterus annectens
AAAACAAATTTGCCTGTAGATATCTAGGGTATATAGGCAATACTCTCCTCAGTTTGAATGACTGGGAAAGAAAACTGGCAATTCAATGGTTTGATTAATGGACATTTCAGAAATCACTTTAGGCAGAAAGGATGGATTAGTTCTCAGAGACACTCTGTCTCTATGAAAAATCAAGTATGGACTCTTGATACATAGAGCTTGAAGCTCAGAAATATGTCTGGCAGAAGTAATGACGACAAAAAACAAGGTTTTCCATGATAAATACTTAAGGTCGCAAGAAGAGACAGGTTTGAAAGGTGGCATTGTCAGAGCTTGTAGAACTAATGATAAATCCCATGGTTGAATAGGTTCATAGATTAGGTTCATAGATTAGTACTATCCTAACTGCCCTTGCAAGCCATTTTAAGCCTAGCCAATCTTCCTCTTTGAGATTCAAACCCTGTACCTTGTGTTTGTAAGGCAAACACCTTAACCATTAGGCCACCCGTTCTCTAAAAGGTGGCTTCAGATGATTCACACCTTTTATGAAGGTCTTGCACAATTTGTGGGACATAAGAGAGGAATCTTGGACAACCTCATGAAAATTAGAAATTGCAGCCAGATGAACTCTAATGGTAGAGGCCGATAGAACCGATTGAAAGAGGTAGGCCAGATAGTTTAGTATTATCGACACTGTTGCTGAGAAGGGATCTGCTTGTTTATCTTTCAGCCAACAGGCAAATCTTTTCCACTTGCTCAGATAAGTAATTCTAGTGGAAGACTTATGAGATGCAATGAGAATATCACGTACTGATAAAGAAAGATCATTCTGCCTGGCATTCAAGGGAATTGGAGTAGCCAAGCCCTGAGCTTCAAGCTGTTCAAGTTGGGATGAATCAGGTTCTGTGGATGTGAGATCAACTCTGGGGTTGGACGGAGAATCCATGGTCGATCTAGTAGGTGACGCCAAAGGACGGGGAACCAAATCTGTCGGGGCCAATATGGTGCTATGAGGATCACCTTGCTCTTCAACCGACGGGCTTTCTTCAGAAATTGGGGAATGAGGGGAAAGGGTGGAAATGCATAAAGAATACCCAAGGGCCAATCGTGGACTAGAGCGTCCCTGGGTGACTGCCCCGGAGAGGGAATCATGGAGAAGTAGTTGCTGTATTTGTAGTTGGTCGGGGATGCAAAGAGGTCGCAGCAAGGACGGCCCCAGCGGTGGAAGATCTACGCCGCTATCAAGGGATTCAGGGACCACTCGTGAGGTTGAAGAATGCACCTGCTGAGTCTGTCTGCTATCACGTTGGAACTTACGGGAATGTGCGTTGCTAGAAGAAAATGGTTGGTAGCCATCACCCATTGCCATATCCTCATGGCCTCTCGACAAAGGGGGTAAGATTTGGTTCCACCTTGCTTGTTGATGTACCAGACCACCGCCATGTTGTCTGATTGAATCGCAATCGTCCCAGACAGCAGCAGGGGATGGAATGCTTGCAATGCCAGAAGCACCCCCCTCAGCTCTAGAATGTTTATATGCAGATGGGCCTCCAGTTCGGACCAAGTGCCTTGGACTGTCTGTCCCTGACACAGCCCCCCCACCCCATCAGGGAGGCGTCCGTGGTCACCGTGGCCTTGGGTTGCTGGGGAAGAAGGGGCGAGACCCCTGTGACAGATTGTGTGTCATCCACTAATTTAAATCCTGTTTGCACCTGTGGGTTACTCGAATCATGGCTGAAACAGGATGCTGAAAAGGATACCACTGGGTAAGCAGTAGCCTTTGTAGAAGCCTCATGTGAAACCTGGCCAGGGTAACAATGGTGATGTAGGCTGCCATGGAACCCAACAGCTGTAGAACCGAGTCAGCCGTGGATTTCTCCCTTGAAAGGATTGGAATCAGTTGTTGCTTTATCCTTAGAATTCTGTGCTCTGGAATAGCAGCTCTGCAGTTTTTTGTGTCCAAAATAAACCCTATGAATTCTGTCGACTGAGATGGGGTGAGATTGGATTTTTGCCAGTTTATGGTTAAGCCTAGCCTTTGAGCAGCGAGGAGAGAGTATGCCAGGGCTTCTTCCAGTAGATATCTGGTGGGGGCAGAAATAAGCCAGTCGTCTTGGTATGGAAACATATAGAATCCTTGAAGTCGCAAGTGAGCTGTGACAACTGCCATGCACTTTGTGAACACACTGAGGGCTGTAGAGAGTCCGAAGGGCAGTACTCTGAATTGGTATTGACTGGCTCCCGCACGAAGTTCACAAATCTTCTTGATGGCCTGTCCACTTTTATGTGATAGTACGCATCTTGAAGATCTGTAGAGCACATCCAATCATCTTTTTCCAAAAGCAGGAGGATAGACTGTATTGTGACCATCAGGAATTTTTGTACTCCCACAAACTTGTTCAGTACACTTAGATCCAAAATTGGTCTCCAGTCCCCGGTTTTCTTTGGCACCAAAAATAGTCTTGAGTAGAATCCAGATTCTATCTGGTCTGGAGGGACTATTTGGATCATTCTTTTTCTTAGCAGCTTTTCTATCTCTAGTGCTGCTTCTTCCCTTTGACTGGGTGGCACATCGGGAAGGTTTTTTGAAGGGACGGGAGAAATATCGAAGGGGATATGATAACCTTGGTTATAATCTTTTGTACCCAAGAATCTGTGGTGATGGTTAGCCAGGCAGAAGGGTACAAGGAGAAATGTCCCTCAACCACCTCCAGAGGAAAGGAGTTGGGCCGCTCTTCAGGAGCGCTGGTAGGATTGACCAGGGAAGGAATCCCTGGAACCCCCAACAAGGTTCTATTCGAAAAGTTCTCACAAATAGTACAGGGTGGGTCAACAGACAAGTGGGATGCCCCCAAACAATAAATGCACAAAGAGTGTGCATCAGAAGTAGGTAGTTTGTGTCCACAATCAGAACACCGCTTAAGCCCCAGACTACCTTTCTTATCTGCCATGACAGCAAATTAATTAATGGAAAAAGTTACCAGCAATGGTACAAAAGAATACCCGAAGGTATGAGAAAAAAGGAAAGGATTACCAACGATGGTAAAGACATAATACCTTGCGGTAAATAGGTAAAGAAAATAGCATAAAAACCTGAAGAAAAAGTGTAAGCTAGATGCGATAGGGTAAGAGACAATGAAATATAAACTTTTCTGACAGAAAAGTAGTCTGAAAGACTATTAAACAACAAATAATTGTACTTAGCTCAAGAGAAGTAGCTTGACACGACCGAATGGCAACGTGGCAAATGAAATCTGAGGTAACAGGGAGAGGGGGATTGTGGGTAAGAGTTTAGCTCGAGAGTTTTAAGCTGACACGAGCTTGGAAAATGGCCAGCTCGGTTCCGAGGTCGGAACAGATACCCATGCATAAGGAATGAACGAGGATTAACAATATCAGATATATTGGTTATAACGTGCTTTGCCATGTAAAATAGACTGTGCTACAGTGGGACTCGAACCGGGAATGCCTGCTCATTGGTCGAATGCTCTACCCACTACACTATTGCTGTTCTGCTTCATTTGCATAGTTCTATTATAATGTAATACCCATGTTTCCTTCCCCCGGCCCCTGCGCTCCACGTACACAGCATCCATCCATTCTCCAGTTGCTAGCCCAGCCATACCACACCTCTGCACATTTCCCTCTTTGCACGTGTCAGTGTCAGTACTCCTCCATTATACTGTCTCGACCCAAGCTTCTGCAGGCTCTTCATCCATTTAGTCCACGTACGTACGAGCCTTCCCTTGATCTTCCTCCGATACTGGTGGAAACATCTATGTGACTCACAAGTTTGGTTCGTCCCGCCAGGGACAGACCAGTTGTGTCACGAGTAGACTTAGCTGGTCTACACTGTTTCTCCCACTGGTAGCATCCTGCCAGGGGCTTGAGAAGCAGTGGTTTGTTAACACACTAGGCCAGCCTTATCTCCTGGTTCCAGGGAACCAACACCCCAGGTGTGACATTCTGTGCATGAAGCACGCCCACATGCTCCCACGGTGTGCACCATTTTTCATTATTCTTTTCAGTATTATGCAAGACTACTGTTCTCACAGTATGATTGGACAGGCACTGTTCTTTGATACACATAGACTGCTCAGAATATTGTGATTGAGCAATGTACACGTTTGCTGGTATTAATCTACATACTTACATACATTTCCTATACTATTAAATGACTGTGCTGGATGATATGTTTGTGATAACAGCAGCTGAATGTGTATCTGCCATGGCTTAGTGGTAACTCACTTAGACTACAGTGTGCAGGGTCGGGTGGTTGGAACCTGGGAGTACAGATTATTTTGTTAATGGGCATGATGAGAGCTGTTGGCTACAGAGTGCCTAAGGCACTGTAGAGCAAGTGTAGGCGGGTATGCGCTGGTTTCCGCGAGGCTCAGCATTGCTGACCTCCCGTTACGGCGTCTTACACTGAGATGCCCTCTACATTGCTTAACCGGTGTGGGCATTGCTTACTGCTGCCCAAACAGGCTTACACCCGCTTGCTCCCGCATACCCCTGCACTACTTCATGTATTTAGTTCACATTGGTTGACCGGGACAATCCGACTGGATGCTTCTACATTGTCGGCGGTGGCCCGGGGGAGTGGAGCTCCACAGTAAACCCCAGCTACACATTACAAGTAATACTCTGGTGTATACATTCATAGTGAGTAACAGACTTAACATAGCTACGTACCACATTCTTCATGCTTAGTTTACGTTAACATGTCAGTATTATAGATGCTTAAGTCAAATTTACATGTCAGGTATGACTGTTGACAAAGGTCAGCTTAAGGTGAAGTTAGATTCCAGTTTAACAGTTCTGGATAGGTTACACTCAGGTATTCGGGTTAGGTTTAGTTATGCCATACCTGTGTGGTACAGTAGAAGAGAATAGTGAAGGGGTAGGTAGGTAGGTAGGTAGAGGGGGGGCATTGTAACTGTATAGTAGGTCGTTGGAATGATTGGTAGGGGAGCAATAGGGGAAGATTGAAGGATGTTGGAATTTGTATGTGCGGCAGGACAGGAGATGTCAGTTTCACTAGCTGATGTAAGGGTATAGAGTGTAAGTTGGGGGGGATTCACCAGGTGGTGAGCATGTGCTGATCCAAGTGTGCTTGAGGTGTTCCTTCAAGTGTTACTTACATGTGTTGTGGTGGGACAGCTAAGGTAATACATGTGGGTAGGGGGTTCCAGATTCTGCCAATATAGTTGGGGAAGAGGGTGTCACCTACTTGTAACTGTGAACATTAACAGTAATGAAAAAGGGGTTGAAAGGTAAGTGGTGTTACTGGAGCACACAAAGGGAAAGATAGTGGGGGAAATATCCAGGGATGTGCAGGAAGGCTGGCGGGATGGTCCACAGCTGGCAATTTCTTCTACAGCAACAGGTGTGTATATACACTGTATTTGGAGGTAGGTTTGGACACACACACCCCTGGGTGGGGGTGAGGACAACAATAATAACTTGTGATGCCAATTAGATCGGCTTACATGCCTACAGTGGGGTGTTGCGACCATGTGTTCTTTGGTGTTATTTAGTGGGATTTGCAACTTCGCATCTGGTTATACTGTATGCTGCCATGTAAAATAGACTGTGCTGCAGTGGGACTCGTACCTGGAGTGGCTGCTCGTTAGGTGGCAGCTCATCCTTACTCTGGGTGCAGGTCGGGTTTAAACACACCACTACACAATGCCCACTCTCCACTTCTCGGGACTCCTATCGTACGTTGTCTCGACCCATGGGTCATCAGGCTTTCCCACCCTTGTAGTCTGAGTACATACATGCCCTGCCTTGCAAAGTCATTGCATGGACGTGCCTCCAATAACAAGACAATTTTTGGGGTGTCCCGCAAGGGACGCTCCTGTCTCTGTTTCAAGATTAGATTTAGTGAGTCCACAGTGTTCCCCCCTCTGGTTGTATCCTGCCTGTGGTATGGGGAGCAGTGAATTGTTTACATTGTTTGTGTGTCTGTATGTATGTTCTCCTGTCTGGCTGGGGGGGAGGGGTAATGGTACGTGTTACACATATGTTGACTGAGCCCCTCACCCCCACTGGCATGGCCTGTGATCATATGTCATTCTTGTGTGCTGTATATCACAGATATATATCTGTTTATATATATATAATGTGTGTGTATACACATACATACATACATATACATATATATATATATATATATATATATATATATATATATATATATATATATATATATTGCTGTGTATGTGTGTGTGTATATATATATATATATATATATATATATATATATATATATATATATAACGACATATGGATGTATGGTTGTCTGCGTATGTATATATCTATATGTGGGTATGTGTGTGTGTGTCTATATATATATATATATATATATATATATATATATATATATATATACATGCATACATACATATGTACTACAGAGAGGGAGAGGTATATATCTATTTAGTTATGGGTATATACATACACACACACACACACACACACACACACATCTACATATTTAGCTACATGTCTCGTAATGCAGACTGGTACTGCTGGATACTATGTTTCGTGTGCATACCAGCCAACCTTGTGTGCCACATATGCTTTGCGATACCTACAAATAAGTCACACATGCATTCTATTGTTGGTACTAGGGAAACATTCATCCCACGTGGGACAACCCAAAAATTGGGTATTCAACTTCTGTCATAAAACAGAGCTGCAAAGGTACCCATGGCTATGTGCATGGACTACAGCGTGGGGCAGACCTAGGATACTTGGTTCGGGACAACAGACAGGATGGGTCCTGGGGGGGAGGGTGTGGAGGGTGGCCAATGTGTAGTGGTGTGGTAGCTAAGGGCCGGTAACCAGGGAAGGGATGGTGGCTGTGTGTGTGCAGCTGGGGGGTTGAGCAGAACTGTAGGTAATGAATGTATGGGTCGAGGATGGCCTGGGTTGGATTGGCGTGTACTGGTCGGCTTGCCTAGTGGGTGGGGGAGAGGGGAATGTGATATCAACATGTGAAACATAACAGGAGATTAATTTAAATCCCCATGTACAAGACAGAACACCGGCCATTGGATACAGAGTGATTAAGGCACTTTAAAGTGGTTGTACGTGTGTTTGCGCGGAGATAAGCACTGCTAACGTCTGATCACAGTTTCTTAAACCCAGTTAGCTTCTCCTTTGCTTAATCTGTGTCGGCAGTGCTTACCCCTGCGCAAACGCACTTGCACACGCTTACTAGTGCTTACATCTGCTTACCTGCTGCCTTTTTCATTATGATACTGACTCTTCACATGTGCATTTCCTGCAGTACTCCAGTTCATAAAAATGTATGTTATTTAGTGGGTTTTGCAATACAAATATTGCTTATACCATGCTTTGCCGTGTAAAATAGACTGTGCTGCACTGGGACTCGAACTGGGAATGCCTGCTCATTAGGTGAACGCTCTGCCCACTACACTATTGCTGAGATGCTTCATTTGCATATATCGTCCTTGTTATCCTCTTCAGCCTTTTAGGCTGCTTTAACCGTAGCTAGGCAATGGGCACACCCGCGCACCTACGGTTAGCTGTACTCAAAGTTTTAGACAACAATACAGGGGTTTCTTCTTTTGATTTTTATGTCCTGTTGCTGTTGTACACATGGGGGACTGTTGGTGGGGATATGTGGACACCTATGAGTGGTCTCGCTCATTTATTTCCACTTTCTGCTGTTCAACATTGCAGGGGCGTGTTTATTCTGAGAGCTCTGCTCTCAGACACATCCCCTGCAGTTGCACATGCTCCATGTAAGCCTGGGAGCTCGGGCAGCGTGCCTTCATTAATATGGCATGGCGTGCTGCCATCCTGCTCCTAAGTGGTCGCTTCCGTGCAGGACTGGACTAGACCTGCACGGACGATTAGTAAATCCGGGGGATTATTTAAGAAAAGTAAGCAATTTCTTTCTTAAACAATGTCATTGTACAATAGCAATAACAGACTTGTGGGTGTTGGCATATGAGGATTTACCCATAGTTGGCTTTGTTTAATCACAAGGGCATACCATGCCAACCATGCATGAAGTATCATCTACCCACACTCATTCGTCGATTACTGCTTAAGTAGTCCATGACTGTTAATGTGTTTAAATGCTTCTCTGTACAAGAGCTTTTCAAACATTTTAGAACAAGGGCAGAAATTTTAAAATGTGTCTAGTTTTTGAAGTCAGAGGGTGCTAAAACTTAAGCAATGGGAGGGAAGTATAATTAAATGTTTGTAACCTGGACGTATTATGCTAGCAGGAGGAGTGAAGTTTAAATGTCAGTGAGATGTTTGGCTAATTTTTTAGTAGCTAGTTTGAGGAATGTTGACTGCAGCTTGCTGAATTCAGATTCACTGAAAGAGATTTACTTTCTTTAAAAGAAATTTGGGAGAAATTAAGGGTAGCTGCAAATCAAGCCAGCGGGTGAGGCACCATCTTGAGGTTAAGGGGAGGAACAGTGTGCAGGAAAAGTATTTGTTAGAAATTAACTGATGGTCAGTAGAAAATGTCTGTAGTCTTATTCATTTATTGGCATTTAAAAATAATGCACAGAAGAAAGCGATGGCAGAGTAATATACTCCTCATAGATTGAATGTTTATGCAGTTAATAACGTTGACTATCAGCTGTACTAGTTACCCAAGTACACCAAGCAATAATGCGATATGATGCAAAAAACAGTCCATGTATATAGGCAGTTTTCACTTCACCAAAAATATAATCCAAAGGCGATGTTAATACCAAATCCTTTTAATAATACGAAAACATGGCAAGCGCTTTCACCCAGAAGGCTTCTTCAGGCCAAACAGTTATCATTTAAAAACCAATATATATATATATATATATATATATATATATATATATATATATATATATATATATATATACCCAATTCAATGATGACATCACTTCCACCTGATTAATTAACGAACAACATTTTAAAATAATGACTAATAAATAACCATCCGACCCATTCTTAAAGCAAGGATGCTTAAAAATTAAAATGTTATATTTTAAATGATGTTTTATAATATTTATTAATTAAAAATGTATTTAAATTGAATGCTTATGCTATTACGTCTGCATTTTATAGTATATACCCATATATATATATGTTATGAAACAAGAAAGGTAGCCGATATAGTATTCTGATTATTGTTTTTATTTTGTGAATATTCAATCATATAGGTTATTTATTAGTCATTACTTTAAAATGTCGTTCGTTAATTAATCAGGTGGAAGTGATGTCATTATTGAATTGGGTATAAATATACTGTTTTTTAAATGATAACTGTTTGGCCTGAAGAAGCCTTCTGGGTGAAAGCGCTTGCCATGTTTTCGTATTATTAGAAGGATTTGCTATTAACATCGCCTTTGGATTATATTTTTGGTGAAGTGAAAACTGCCTGTATACATGGACTGTTTTTTGCATCATATCGCATTATTGCTTGGTGTACTTGGGTAACTAGTACAGCTGATAGTGAACGCTATTAACTGCATAAACATTCAGTCTATAAGGAGTATACTACTCTGCCATCGCTTTCTCCTGTGCATTATTTTTATTTACATCTTGTTTTTCAACGGGAGATTTGACTGCCGAGCAGCTACTTTTTTCTGCTATTTATTGGCATTTGTTTACCAGGAAAGTCCATTGGGCCAGGACAGCCCATTTTCAGTGGAGGCCTGGGGAGAAAAGCTCCAATAGAAGAAAAAAATTACTTAAGGAATTACATAAAATTCCAAGAAAGAACAAAAAAATGAATACATAACTCAAATATTTTCACAGGAATTATAAAACATAATTGCAAGAAAGAACAAAACTGCAAATGTATACAAAATTCAAATATTGTCATAGAAATTATAAAACATGACAAAGATCAGATAAAGTCAGAAATACAAAATGGCAAAACCAAAGTCCTGGTATATATAGATTATAATAATAGGAAGCCAAACATAGTGAAAACACACAAACACATTTCAGGATAGAGTGTAATGAGTGCCAAGAAAAGTATATGACTTTGGCATTAAATTGAGCAGCCACGCAGAAACATGAGAATATGACATTTTGAGAAGGGCATGGAGGATGTTACTTTATGAATGCCAAAGGGGGAGAAAAAGTAGGACAGAGAGAGAGAGATAGAGAACACGAAAAGAAAATAATAATGACAGCAACTTGAGAGAGGAGAGCGGGAAGTAAGGAAGTGAGAAGAGAAGAAGGGAGAAGGAAGAAGAGGAGGAGTTGGCCAGTTACAGAGAGGAGAGAGGGAAGTAAGGAAATGGGAAGAGAAGAAAGGGGAGAGGGGGAACTGTTCAGTTACAGGATTCTACAGGTAGGGTTATGTAATGTCAGTATGCAGAATACAACAGTTACATAACCACTTGAAGAGAAGATGACTGTGTAGTGCACTTTTAAAGTTGGAAGGGCATTGCTGTAAGTGGAAAGAAGGAGGTAGTTTATTCCATATCTTGGCAAACTCCAAAAGTACAATAACTGGCCTGCAGATAGTTTGGATTTGTGAATCTGTAGAGGATACTGATGTTCATATTGTAGAGTTCTAACTGTGTTGTATAGGGTGAAAAGGGAGCCGAGTGCAGGGCAGTCATAAGACTTGTAAATCAGTTTGTGTGTGGTAGTGAGCTGTAGGAGCAGATAGTGTGGGAGTTCCAACCACTGTAATTGTTTTAGGGCAATACGGTGGTGTGTAGAGTGGTGACTATTTGTAGTGAATTTAGCAATCTTGTTAAAGCATGTTTCTAGTTTTGCTATCAGTGAAGACTGGAGGGAGGTTGGTTAGTAAGGGAGCACCATAGGTTAGAGATGGTAAAAGGTAAGACAGTGCTAGAGTTTGTTTAGAGGGGTGGGAGAGGAACTTAGAGGCAAACGAAATCTGAGGTAACAGGGAGAGGGGGATTGTGGGTAAGAGTTTAACTCGAGAGTTTGAAGCTGATGTGAGCTTGGAAAATGGTAGGCTCAGTTCCGAGGTCGGAAGCGATACCCATGCATAAGGAATGAACGAGGATTAGCAATATCAGATAAATTGGTTATAACGTGCTTTGCCATGTAAAATAGACTGTGCTACAGTGGGACTTGAACCGGGAATGCCTGCTCATTGGTCGAATGCTCTACCCACTTCACTATTACTGTTCTGCTTCATTTGCATAGTTCTATTATAATGTAATACCCATGTTTCCTTCCCCCGGCCCCCGCGCTCCACGTACACAGCATCCATCCATTCTCCAGTTGCTAGCCCAGCCATACCACACCTCCGCACATTTCCCTCTCTGCACGTGTCAGTACTCCTCCATTATACTGTCTCGACCCAAGCTTCTGCAGGCTCTTCATCCATTTAGTCCACGTACGTATGAGCCTTCCCTTGATCTTCCTCCGATACTGGTGGAAACATCTATGTGACTCACAAGTTTGGTTCGTCCCACCAGGGATGGACCAGTTGTGTCATGAGTAGACTTAGCTGGTCTACACTGTTTCTCCCACTGGTAGCATCCTGCCAGGGGCTTGAGAAGCAGCGGTTTGTTAACACACTAGGTCAGCCTTATCTCCTGGTTCCAGGGAACCAACGCCCCAGGTGTGACATTCTGTGCATGAAGCACGCCCACATGCTCCCACGGCATGCACCATTTTTCATTATTCTATTCAGTATTATGCAAGACTACTGTTCTCACAGTATGATTGGACAGGCACTGTTCTTTGATACACATAGACTGCTCGGAATATTGTGATTGAGCAATGTACACATTTGCTGGTATTAATCTACATACTTACATACATTTCCTATACTGTTAAATGACTGTGCTGGATGATATGTTTGTGATAACAGCAGCTGAATGTGCATCTGCCATGGCTTAGTGGTAACTCACTTAGACTACAGTGTGCAGGATCTCTGCTTGACTTACAAAACCATGTCCGACCCAGCCCTACTCGAAATGCTACACCTAAAGAAATCCCAATCCCCCCACGCCACACGCTCCAGAGATCACAACAACCTCATTACCACAATTAACAGAACACGCTGGAAGGACAGGTTCATCTCCCAAAGACTGCTCATACTCTGGAATAGGCTTCCCATTCATGTCAAGCAGGGCACCTCAATGGCCCTCTTCAACAAAAATCTTGACGAGTGGATGGGTAACAAAGTTCACTCCAGGGATCATTCCAGTAGCACTACTGGATATGGGCACTGTGAACTAACATCAGGTGGCACGGTGCCTGGGCAATTTTTTGGGCTAGGCTTGTAAAGGCTCCAGGGCCATTAGCCTACTACAAATCTATGAACCTATAGAGTAACCATAATTTTTTGTGAGTTTTGTTGATTTTATTTTGAATGTGAACAGTGAATTTGAGGTTTTCATCAATTATTACCCCTAGCAGTTTGGTGTGGGTTACTAACGCGATCTCAGTTGAGTTAAGAGAGTAGATTTCAAAGTGGTCTCTGTTAATATATTTTTCTTGGGAGTAAAACTCATAAGTTTGGTCTTTTGTGATTTAACGCCCTTCTTCCACAGTGATAAATGCTGCTTGGGTGCATTGCTTTAGTATATCTGAGTTAAGAGCATAGCAGACTATGGTAAGGTCATCTGTGTACTTGACTAAAAAACCCTGCTTGATAACTTGGAGGTTACTAATAAAAATGTTAAACAAAAGAGGTCCTAAAATTGAGCCTTGGGGCACTCCAGTAGGGTTGTGAATATAACTGGAAATGAAGTTCTGCCATTTGACAGCATGCTCTCTGTTGGAGGGATAGCTCTTGAACCACTTAATGGATTGGAGAGATGAGACCTATGCTGGAGAGCTGGGAGAGGAGGATAGGGTGAGAGATGGTGTTAAAAGCTTTTGATAAGTCCAAATAAAGGGCAGAAAAGATGTTTCCTGTGTCACAGGCCTTATTTACTGTATTTAAGAAGGAAATTAGTGCTGTAGTTGTACTATGTTCCTGGACGGAACCCATGCTGTGTAGGGGAGAGAATATTGTACTTTAGTAGGTAGTTTAAGAGTTGTTTTTGCATACATTCTTCTTCTTCTTTAGGCTGCTCCCGTTATGGGGTCGTCACAGCAGATCAACTGTTATTTTTTATCATTTTAAAGACATGGGAAAGTATAAAGATGGGTCGGAAGTTTGAGATGTCAGTAGAGGGGCCACCTTTGTGAAGTGGTAGGACGATGGCTTATTTCCAGAGGTCAGAGATGTGAGATTCTTGAATAGATCCGTTTAGTATGCTAATGGGATAGGCCGCACAGTCTGCAGCAAGTTTTAGAAACATGGCGGGAATTCTATCGGCAGAGTTGGAGCATGGCTTTAATTTCAGAAGAAGTTTTTTGATGTAGGAGGCAGGGATAGGAGATAGAATGAGTTGTGGTTGGGAAGTCTCTTGTATGTTGTTTAGAGGGGGAGTGTAAATATTAGGGGAGGGAAGATGTGAGTTATTTGTAAAGTAGGGAGATTTCTGAGAAGGAGTGAAGGGGAGGGGGAGATGTAGAGACAAAATTATTAGGGAGTGGAAGGGAGAAAACTGCAGTAATGTTGGCAATGGTGTCAATAAAGAAGGAATTGAAGAGGCTAGCTATTTGTTCAAGATGCTTGTCAGGATGTGGGCAGGGGTTGGGTTTGGTGCCGGGGTTTAATAGTTTATTGATGGAAGACCAGAAAGTTTTGGGCTTATTTGTTCTATTAGTTTGCTGGTTCCAGCTGAAATGCTGTTTATCCTTGGAGATGAGTATTTTTTAACTTGGTTACGGAGCTATTTATAGTGAATAAGGTCAGAATTGTTAGATTTGGGCCAGAGTTTCCAATGCTTTGTCCCTATCATTCATGAAATCTTTAGTGTATTTTGTTAACCAGGGGGCATGGTTAAATTTTGGGCCTCAAGACAGAATGCTTTGGTGCAACAAGTCATAGTGTCACCTGATCTTTTTGTTCTTGTTACTGGTCTGATTTTTAAAGTACCCATCACAGAGATTGGCAAATGCCCATAGGTATTAGTTTGCAAATCACAGCACTCATTAGAAGTTTTAATCTTAACCAAATGAGTAACTATCCAGCTTTACAACACTTGTCCACATGTCAAGAAATGTATGCCAACATTTACATTAATTAAACCTATGCAAGAGAAATACAGTAATTAAAAAAGGAAAGATTCTGCTGTCCTGCCAATAAAATTACAAATACCTGCAAGATGGAAATCACCTGTAAAGACAAGCCCATGTTCACAAAAGAAAACTACCACCCGTTCTCATTCAGTGGCATAACTTTCCACTTACATCGCTATAATCAGCAGTAAGGGGGAAGCAAGAAAACTGAAGAATGGATTGCTATTGTGTGTACTATTACCACTGTCCACGTACGAAGTTAGAGATTTTTTTTTGCGATAGCTATAAAGAAAGCAAAAGAAATAAATACTGTAAATTACTGGACACACTGCTTACCCAATAACTTTGAATACCTGTAAGGGAGAAAAACATTTTGAATAGATCACTGCTGTGGGCAGACACAGTCAACTGCTTCTGGAGATCTCGCTTATGACTGTGAAGACAGTGGATGTGCTGCCAATACTCATGGACAAGCCCCTTACTCAGGTCACTTAATTACCAATGGGGGGGGGGGTAAAATAATGAATGCATCACAGATGTGGGGAGGGTGTACTGTTACCAGCATCCACAGATATTAATAGCTTGACTTACACATGGGTGAATGCCTCAAAATTGGGTTCGTATTACTGCGTCGGATACTTAGGCTGTCGAACGCTTAAACGTCAACACCTAAAAGTTGAACGCACAAAACCGTGACTGGCCAGTTACGCAGATTTTTTTCCCAGGGAAAAAAATTTGGTTGGTCGTCATCAGGGATTTGCCCTTTTCCCCGATGTAGAGTGATCTCTGAGTTGGTATATTTAGTTAGGGAGGGTGTGGGGGGCACAGCATTACGGTTTTAGAGTATGTTTTTTTTGTTGGTCAAGCAAATTTTTTCACAGGGAAAAAATTAGTGTAATTGGCCGGTCGCGGTTTTGAGCGACGTTTAGGTGTCAATGTTTTGCCGTTCGACAACCTAAGCATCCAACGCTGTAATATAGACACTCAAAATTGCCTTTCAACTTATACATGACTGCATAGGCTCATAGGTAGGTACTAGGCTATAGGCCCAAGGGCCTACGTAAGCCTAGTCAGCAAGGTTCCATAGCTTATGCCACCCAAGAAAGTTATTTTCCTGTGCCACTGTCAAGCAGAGACAAAGAAGTGATCCCCGGGGTGTATTTCCTATTTCCCATCCACTCATCAAGATTTTAATTGAAGAGTGCTAATGAGAAGCTTTGTTAGATATAGATAGGTAGTTTGCTACTAAACCAGCACAGCTTCTGATGCCAAACAGCAGGACTAAACACCTCCCAAACACACGTATGCTTGTTCTGGAAGTCAAAGGCAAAAACAACAAGCTGCTACTAAGCCAACACAGTTCCTAATTCCAAGCAGCAGAACTAAACACCTCCAAAAAGCACAGTCAGAGAGGTGAAACTCATCAAAGATAAACTCAGCCAGATAGCCAAACTCACTGAAGCAGGTCTTTTTAAATTCCAAAGGAATAAGCAAACAAGACGCCAATAAATGAAGAACTTCAATTTTATTAAGCACCACGATACTGCTTTTCGTCGGCGCCCTGCACCGACTTCTTCAGACTTTGAAAAACAACAACTCACGCTTAAGTGCTGCTACATTTAAAGCCATTGCAAGCAAAGTCTATTACAAAACACACCTTCCAATTACCTTAAAGGAACATGCACAAGTAGCTTCAATCTAACTAAAATGTTCCTATCCCATAAACACACAATATAAAAAGTTGTATGTATATAAAATATACAACTGTAAAACTAATACTGTTCCTTATATAGCACTTAAATAATGCAATCGAAAGTTAATTATATTATAAAAGCACACTTACTTTGAACCAAATACGCATAATAACACTGACACATTAAAATAAAATAAAAAGCATGCCATAATATTTCAAATATTGATGAAAAGACATTCCATCTTCCAAACATGGTATAAAATATATATCAAGATCGCTCAGCAGGTCCTATGTCCAAATCACACCCGATGTTATACCCCCAATGCATCATCTTTCCAAACTCCTCAGCTTAAGAACACAGCTGATAGATAACATACTATTGAGGCCGGGGTGATGGTAGGCTTCAAGTCTCAACTGCCACATAAGCTCCTTCATTTCTAATTTCAGGAATTCAGTCCCCCCCCCCAATTCACATAGTTCAACTGGTCAATGATCATAAATGTAAAATCATGGCCAGGGTGATTGTAGACATGACTTGCTAGGACATTCTCCAGTTTAATCTTCTTCATGGCATATAAATGTTCGTACATGCGTTCATTCAATCTCCTGTCCGTCTTGCCCACATAAAAAGTTGGGTATGACGAACAAGAAGCGAGATACACCACGTGTGTTGATACACAACTGTATCTCCCTTTGATAAGGTACTTGGTGCCCCTAATCATGAAATATGTGCCCGACCTCGCATATCTACAATGTTTGCACATATTGCACTTATACATGCCAGCTCTTGGAGTCATGTTGCCACCTTTCCTTTCTAACATGTTCTTGATATTCAGACCCCTCCTGAATGTAACCTTCGGGTCCTGCCCTAAATTATTGGGTCCTGTTAGTTCAGTAGGCAACAAACCCCAGTTTTTTCTAGATGATGGACACTATAGCTCTAGCATCCATGCTAAAGGTAGTAATGAAACTGCAATGGTATACACCTCTAAGTTGGCTGTCAACCCTGGGGTAGCTATTCTCCGAGACAGAGTGACCCAAAATGGGTTGAAAATAGCCCATTTCCCTTTTGGATCTAACTTGTTGAACATCTCCACCAGGTCAGTGGCTAGTGAATCATATATTTCTAAAGATTCCTGGTCCTTTTTGGGGAAGGTGAAAAACATTTTGTACAGTCCTGATTACCACTTTCTGACGGTAGATGTTGTTGACCTGTACTCATCCATTCCACATGATGTAGAGGTGGAATGGACCGAGTTGGAAAGGACCACAAAGCAGGCACCAGCGAGTGAAACTTCAATGGTAAAAGACCTATTGGACATCATTTTAACATGTAACTACGTCTACTTCAACGATAGATGGTTCCATCAGTTAGCTGGAGTCCCCATGGGCTCACCATGTGGGGCGAGTGTGGCCAACTTGATAATGGCCCATTGGGAGAAGGAATTCGTGTTTACTAACTCTATCTTCCTAGAACGAGTATCCTTATATACCCGTTTCTTGGACGACATTTGCATCATCCTCAAGGGCGACTCTTCGTTGGCCAATGACCTGGTGGAGATGTTCAACAAGTCCACGCATTTCTTAAAGTTTACCTCTACTTTTGACACAGACAGAATAGCATACCTAGATGTGGAATTATTCAAGGACAGCAACCAGAACCAGTTTTTAGGCAAAATTCATCGCAAGCCCACTTTTTCCAATTCTTATTTGCATTTCGATAGTGAACATCCGGCCTTCCACAAGAGATCAATAGTAAAAGGCCAATTTGTGAGGGCGGCCAGAATGGTCTCGAGAGATGGTGACTTCCAGGAAGAGTGCCGGTTCATATTGAATTTGTTTTTATGTAGGGGCTACCCTGAGGAGTTGGTTGTGGATTTATGTCTAGAGGTTAGATCCAAAAGGGAAACGGGCTATTTTCAACCCATTTTGGGTCACTCTGTCTCGGAGAATAGCTACCCCAGGGGTGACAGCCAACTTAGAGGTGTATACCATTGCAGTTTCATTACTACCTTTAGCATGGATGCTAGAGCTATAGTGTCCATCCTCCAGAAAAATTGGGGTTTGTTGCCAACTGAACTAACAGGACCCGATAATTTAGGGCCAGCCCCGAAGATTACATTCAGGAGGGGTCTGCATATCAAGAACATGTTAGAAAGGAAAGGTGGCAACATGACTCCAAGAGCTGGCATGTATAAGTGCAATATGTGCAAACATTGTAGATATGTGAGGTCGGGCACATATTTCATGATTAGGGACACCAAGTACCTTATCAAAGGGAGATACAATTGTGCACTGACACACGTGGTGTATCTCGCTTCTTGTTCGTCATGCCCAGCTTTTTATGTGGGCAAGATGGACAGGAGATTGAATGAACGCATGTACGAACATTTATATGCCATGAAGAAGATTAAACTGGAGAATGTCCTAGCAAGTCATGTCTACAATCACCCTGGCCATGATTTTACATTTATGATCATTGACCAGTTGAACTATGTGAATTGGGGGGGGGGGACTGAATCCCTGAAATTAGAAATGAAGGAGCTTATGTGGCAGTTGAGACTTGACGCCTACCATCACCCCGGCCTCAATAGTATGTTATCTATCAGCTGTGTTCTTAAGCTGAGGAGTTTGGAAAGATGATGCATGGGGGGTATAACATCGGGTATGATTTGGACATAGGACCGGCTGAGCGATCTTGATATATATTTTATACCATGTTTGGTAGATGGAATGTCTTTTTAGCAATATTTGAAATATTATGGCATGCTTTTTATTTTATTTTAATGTGTCAGTGTTATTATGCGTATTTGGTTCAAAGTAAGTGTGCTTTTATAATATAATTAACGTTCAATTGCATTATTTAAGTGCTATGTAAGGAACAGTATTAGTTTTACAGTTGTATATTTTATATACATACAACTTTTTATATTGTGTGTTTATGGGATAGGAACATTTTAGTTAGATTGAAGCTACTTGTGCCTGTTCCTTTAAGGTAATTGGAGGGTGTGTTTTGTAATAGACTTTGCTTGCAATGGCTTTAAATGTAGCAGCACTTAAGTGTGAGTTGTTATTTTTCAAAGTCTGAAGAAGTTAGTGCAGGGCGCCGATGAAAAGCAGTATCATGGTGCTTAATAAAATTGAAGTTGTTCGTTTATTGGCGTCTTGTTTGCTTATCCCTTTGGAATTTAAAAAGACCTGCTTCAGTGTGCTTGGCTATCTGGCTGAGTTTATCTTTGATGAGTTTCACCTCTCTGACTGTGCTTATTGGAGGTGTTTAGTTCTGCTGCTTGGAATTAGGAACTGTGTTGGCTTAGTAGCAAGCTTGTTGTTTTTGCCTTTGACTTCCAGAACAAGCATACGTGTGTTTGGGAGGCGTTTAGTCCTGCTGTTTGGCATCAGGAGCTGTGCTGGTTTAGTAGCAGTTTGTTTTTTCTTGCCTTTGATCTTCAATAGAGAGGCAGTTTGTTCCATAGTATGGGAACTCTCTGGGGCAGGAATCTATCCCTCCAGCGTGTTCTCTTTATTGTGGTGACAAGGTTTGGGTCCCTAGAGCGTGTAGCTTGGAGGGATTGGGATTTCTTTAGGTGGAGCATGTCCAACAGCTCTGGGTTGGACATAGCTTTGTATGTTAGGCAGAGATCGCCTCTGAGTAGGCGATATGCGACGGAGTAAAGCTGGAGTTTTTTGAGACGGTCTGCATAGGGCATCTGTTTGAGGCCGGTAATCCTGTTTGTGAGGTATTTCTGCGGCCTTTCCAGTTGTTGTAGATGTCTTGTGAGGTACATACTAAAAGGAGCGTTGTACTCTATAATGGGAGTGATGAGTAGAGGGGAACAATGACCTCTTTTTTCCTGGATGAGAAACCTTTTGTGATGAGGTGTGCCACGTAGAAGGATTTCCTGACTATTATGGCAATGTGATTATCAAAGGAGAGACTACTGTCCACCTGTGTCCCAAGGTCTCTTATCACACTTTCGGTGTTATTGTTAAGTAGACTACCGCCTATGTGGTAGTTCATGGGAAAAACGTTTTTACCAAAAGGGACGACAAAGCACTTTTTGGCATTGAACTTGAGGCCATGGCTTTGACACCAGGCATCTGTCTCAGTGAGGCCCTTTTGTAGGATGTCCACATCGTTAGAAGTTTTGATTATGGCTCCTAGTTTGCAGTCATCTGTGAACTTCATTAGCCAAAGACCACCTGTGTTATCCTGTACTTCAGAGAAGTAGATATCAAACAGGAGAGGATCCAGGATTGAACCCTGTGGTACTCCACTTGTCAGTGGTCTGAAGTTGGAGTCTGCTACTTTAACAGTGTGGGTTCTGTCAATGAGCCAGTTGGCAACCCATCTTGTGACATAGGGATTTATACCTAGTTTAGTGAGTTTATCTATAACTCCAGAGTGTGAGTTTATCTATAATTCCAGAGTGGGGGATGGTGTTGAAAGCCTTGGCGAGATCTAGCTAGGCTGTGTGAACCACCTTACCCTCATCTACGGCTTTGGTGACCGCTTCAAAGAAGTCTATCAGGTTTAGGAGACATGATCTGTCTTTTACAAACCCGAACTGGGTAGGGTCCAGAGTTTGGAGATTACCAATGTCATTACTTATAAGTTCCATGATGATACGTTCCATATGCAGACAAGGCTCGTCAGGCTAATGGGCCGGTAGTTCCTGGGGTCTGCGGTGGCTCCCCCTTGCTGACTTTTTCTGTAGGATTAGTTTGGCTTTCTCCTTTGCATAAATATGACACCAAATCAGATCTCTTTTTCTTTACAAAGTTCATATTTCTTTTTATACTTTTCAAAAATCTCTAGGTTTTGTTCTTTATATTTTCAACTTCCTCTGTCACTTTTTTCCCCAGGCAGCCCAAAGTTTGCCTGTGTAATTTTTTCACAGATGTGTTGTATTCATGACCACAAATCTGTATTTAAAGCTTCTGACAAGTTTTTCTCGTTCAAGTATTTTTCTTTCCTCTAATTTCACTTAATATTTTTGAACATCTTCTATCTTGAAGTTATGAGCTTCATGCATAATAGTAATGATACATTTCTTCCTTATCCTCAATAGTCCATGCTACCATCTTTATGTCTCTTTTTTCGCCTGTCAGTTTTTGTGTTTTTTACAGACTACTACTTCCTTCTACAACTGGAGGTCCAAACCCCACTGTAGGAATGTTTCCGTGTCTATATTGCCATTTTCTCCACTCTTGGTACCAGTGAGCAAACCAGGACTGGTCACTTTTTTATCCTGGGACTTATGCACCCTGCTCTTTTATTTTTCAACCTCCATGACATAAGTCATACAAGATACAATCTATATATCAGTGTAGTCTTGGTGTGATTTTGTGAAACCAGAGTTCACGACATGAAACTACTCATCCAGACTTGAGAATGAACTCAGTTCCATCAATATTACTCTCCTTTTCTTGCTGATTTCATCATCTCTTCATTCAGAACTCCTAACATCATGAAAGTCAAAGTCAAACTTACAGTGATAGTAAAGGAATAACTACATAAACACTGAAGCATATAATTCTACAGGGTAATACGCCCAGCTTAGGGAACTGCAAAGAATGGGTCCCCACAGCCTTCTAAGTTACAGTTTGTTTGTTTCAATTTATCCAAAGTATGGTGTAGAACATTATTTTTCTTTTTTCTATGCAAAGTCCAGTCCAATACTCAATTTCTAAGCCCACCAATGACTCACCTATTTTTCTGATGAGTGATGAGAACCAGACTCATTCCTTCCTTAGATGGCATGATAGTCCTATGGCACATTCATTCTCCAACCAGGGTGGCAACCTTAATATTCCATTTGTTTCTCTCACAGGTGAAAAAAGCAGAATGACTTCAAACAGGCCCCCTTCTGAAGTGGAACGTAGTTGAAATGTGCTGCTGTCTTAGAAAGATGTATGCCTCCACATATCAAACCTCCTGGAATACTTGTAAAGTGTAGCCACTGTAACCCAATACCAGCTGCCTAATGCAGTACCCCAATTTAATGGTCAAGCTCAGCACTGAACTGGGTCTATCCACCTCGCTCCCATGGGATGGACTTGCTGACATTGGCTGTTCACCTCCACTCCCCCTTCCCTTAAAGCAACCCTAGCTGCAAAATGAACTCTGTTCACATGGAGCAGACTCTGGGCATTATTACTTTCTACCACAAAGCTAGAGTACAAGCAGTACGGATTCCATATTTGCAGACTACATTAAATAAATGCTATCCAATAACTGATATTTACACTCAATAGCTTACAGTTGGAAAAATAAGAAGTTATGTACTCACCATAATGTTCCATCTGAGTAGTTAGACTTCATTCTTCTGCACATATGGGTATTCGGATCCGATTCGGATCAGAGCCAGCAAAACTTTTACAAGCATCAGCTCTAAGCTCCTCCCCTACCTATAATACATCACTTCCTCCTGTCTAACCCCAGATCGAGTTTGCTGTCACTAACTAGCAACGTAACCCACAATCCAAACAGGATAAGACCTGAATAGCGAGGGGGACGGAGGGAGGGAAGGTGCAGAAGAATGAAGTCTAACTACTCAGATGGAACGTTATGGTGAGTACATAACTTCTTAATCTGAAGTAGTTAACTTCATTCTTTCTGCACATATGGGACAGAGTCCCCAGCTACTGGTATTCCTGGGAGGCCCTTATGGAAGGATATTTCTGAGCACCGCAGAGCCAAAGGATGCTCTCCCTCTAGAGATCAAATCTAATTTATAATGGGAGATAAATGTACTAGATAAACGAACTGGCTCATTTGGCTGCCGCACAGATATCATCTAAAGGTACTTTTGACCAGAAAGCTGCAGAAGTAGCCACTGATCTGGTGGAATGAGCCTTCAGTAAGCCAGGAGGAGATAAGCCTTTGTCCTTATATACTTGTGCAATACAAAGAGTGATCCACCTTGCTAAGGACACTTTTGAAACTGCTTTGCCCAAACATGGTTTTGAAAACAAGACAAACAGTTGATCCGACTTTCGGTAGGGTTTAGTCCTATGAAGGTAAAAACTAAGCCGTCTATGGACGTCCAATAAATGAAGTCTATATTCGCCTTTATTTTGGAAATTTGGGAAGAAGACTGGCAAATTTATAGATTGGTTAATATTGGCTGCTGAGGACACCTTTGGAAGGAAGGAGGGGTTTGTACGCAGCAAAACCCTGTCCTTGTGAAAAATCAAATGGGGGGGCACGGAGGATAAGGCCTGTAACTCTGAAACCCTCTTAGCTGAGGTGATGGCAACCAGGAATGCCATCTTCCAAGACAAGAACTTCATAGGGACTGAACTGGCAGGTTTGAAAGGCGGAGAGGTCAATGCTTGAAGGACTAAAGTCAGATCCCAGGGAGGAACTGTCTCTAACTGGAGGTCGCAAAAGAAAGGTGCCCTTTAGGAACGCTTTACACAATTTGGCAGAGGCCAGAGCAACCTTATTTTTGCCTACATGGAAATTAGAGATGGCAGCCAGTTGAACCTTGATGGTGGAAAAACTTGCGCCCAATTGAAAGAGACCAGCCAAAAAATTTAAAACGACTGGAATACGGGCTGTAAAAGGGTTCTGATTACGTTGAGAGGCCCAAATGGAAAAAGGTCTCCACTTGCTACTGTAGAGTTTCCTAGTGGAGGCTTTGAGAGATGCTACCAGAATGTCCTTAACAAGAGATGAAAGTCCGGGAGTCCTAATGATCATGGGAACTGGAGCAGCCACGCCGTCAGCTTGAGACTGTCCAGGTTGGGCAGGGGCAAGCCCAACGGATGAGCAAGTAGATCCGGGCATGGATCTAGAGTCCATGGAGGAGCCAAAAGGTGAGACCATAGGAAGGGAAACCACACTTGGCGAGACCAGAAGTGAGCTATGAGAATGACTTTGCACTGCAACCGGCAAGCTTTCTGAAGGAACTTCGGTATCAGAGGTAATGGGGGGTAAGCATAAAGTAACCCAGGAGGCCAAGCATGGACTAGAGTGCCCCTTGGGACATCCCCTGGAGGGGGAATCGGAGCGAAGAAGTTGCTGCACTTCATGTTGGAAGGAGACGTGAAGAGGTCGCAGCAAGGTTGACCCCATACGAGGAAGATTCTCTTCGCCACCGATGGATTTAGAGACCACTCGTAAGGCAGAAGGATTGCCCGGCTTAGACCGTCCACTAAAATGTTGGAGCGTCCCGGGATATGCGTTGCTATCAGAAACCGGTTGGTGGATATGGCCCACTCCCAAAACTCTCATGGCCTTGCGACAAAGAGGGTAGGATCGGGTCCCTCCCTGCTTGTTGATATACCAGACTACTGCCATGTTGTCTGATTGAATGGCCACTGTCCCTGGAGGTAGGACAGGATGGAAGGCTTTCAACGCTAAAAGCACTGCCCTCATCTCCAGGACATTGATGTGTAGCTTGGTCTCTGGTAGGAACCACGTGCCTTGAACTGTTCTTCCCAGGAAGTGCTCCCCCCCACCCGAGCTGGGAGGCATCCGTGGTCACCGTGGCTTGGGCCGGTGGGGCTAGAAAGCTGTGTCCCGCAAGTATGTCTGATGACTGAAGCTGCCACTGGAGTGACATACTGCATGTCTGGTTGATTCGGAAAGTCATCGGGAGGTCTAGCCAGGATCATTGAACTTGTAGATACCACTGAAGGGTTCTCATATGAAAACGTGCAAGAGGGAGAATGGAAATGGACGCTGCCATCAAACCCAAAGCCCTGAGAACATTGCCTGCTGTGACATACAGAGTGCTCTGAGATAGCTGACACGTGGAGTCTGAGATTTCTTATCCTTTCCGGGGTGAGAAAGATCTTTGACTGAATAGTATCCAACCATGCCCTGAGGAAATCTATGACCTGAACCGGAGTCAGGTGGGACTTGTTGAGGTTGATCGTGATGCCTAACTTGTGAGCCAGACCGAGAAAGTAGTGTACGGCCTGGCACAAGAGACTTTTGGTGGATGCAGCGAAGAGCCAGTCGTCTAGGTAGAGCCAGTCATCTAGGTAGGGGAATACCTGAATGCCCTGAAGTCTCAGGTGAGCCACTACGACTGACATTACCTTGGTGAATACCCTGAAGGCTGTGGTGAGACCAAACGGTAGGGCTCTGAAATGAAAGTGACCAGCCCCTAGCCGGAAGAGCAGAAACCTCCTGGAGCTTCTGTGGACCTTGATATGATAGTAAGCATCCTGGAGGTCTAACGAGCACATCCAGTCGCATTCTCTTAGAAATGGTAGAATGGACTGTAGAGTGACCATCCGGAATTTTTGTTTCTCTACAGACAGGTTGAGGATAGACAGGTCCAGTATGGGCCTGAGGTCCCCTGTCTTCTTTGGCACTAAAAAGAACCTGGAGTAGATGCCTGATCCAGACTGGTCGGGGGGCAATTCGATGGCTCATTTTTGTAACAGTTTCGAAACCTGTAAAGCTGCGGCCTTCCCTGTGATCGGGTGGAACATCTGGGAGGCGTTCTGGAGTTATGGGGGATGATATGAAAGGGATAGAATAGCCTCTGGATATGATGTTTAACACCCAGTGGTCTGTAGTAATGGACTCCCATGCCGCTGGATGTAGAATCTTCCCCCGACTGCCTCCAGAGTAGAGCAGTCTGGCAACCCCTCAGGGCTGCTGTGCGGGCCTGTTGGAAAAAGGATCCCTAGACCCGAAGTTTTTGGGACCCCCTCTGCCTCTGGGACGGTGTCGGTCTTGTCCCCCTCTGCCTCTGGAGGACGAATAGTCCTGAGTGTCCCGGAAAGACTGTGATTTCCGGAACCACATCTTCTTTTGCCCCTTTTGGTTACTGGAATAGGATCTCTGGGGGTTAGAGAAAAGGATTCCGATGGCAGATGAAGTCTTTCCGTCCTTCTCACTCTGGGTGAGTGTGTCGCGTACTGTTTTCCCAAAGAGGGATGATCCATCGAAAGGGGCGTTAATAAAAGACGCCTTAAAGGGGTCCAAAAATTGACACAGTCTGATCCAGGCATGTCGCCTCAAGGCAATGCCTGTACCAGCAGCTGTAGCGGCTCCCTCCGTAGCATGGGAGAGGAGACACATAGATGTATTTGTCACTAATTTCAGTGTAGTCATCTTCGCAGTAAAGGACTGCTTGTCCTGCTGTGACAGAGAATCCGGGGGTGACTCATGTTAGTTCCGTTATAAGATCACGCTGCAGTCAGTTAACGTGCCAAGTAATTCAGTGCACGGATAGAAAAAGTCGCTGACGAGTACATAAGCTTCCCGAAACGATCCATCGATCTGGACTCCTTGTCTGGTGGATGGATCGAGGAACTCTCCTGTGCCAGTTCCTTTTTTGTGGCAGCTGCAACCACCAAAGCGTCCACAGGGGCTCCTTTGGAACATGCCTGCCTATCTGACGGCGGGGAAAGAATTTTGTCCAGTCTTTTGGGCATAGGCTCCACGGTGTCAGGATCCTTCCATGCCCTAGTGGTGATGAGGTCCACCAAAGGGTCGGCTGGTGGGGAAACCCAGGAAGTAGATGGGCCCACGCCAAAGGCCTCCAGAAACACGGACTCATCCGTACAGGGTTTGGGGGCTGACCAACCTCCTCTTTGGTGGAGGATCTCCATAATGTCTCCGAAGGAGACATCCTCGGGAGGTGATCTGGGGGAACCCTCCTCGGGAGGTTATCTGGAGGAACCCTCCCCTTCATCTAACTCCGAGTCAGTGGTAATGGACTCAGGGAAGTCCAAGTGCCTCCTTTTACACTTGCGTTTACGAGGTTCCTCTCCAGTGGGACCTTCTGAAGAGGATTCATAAGCCTCCGGGGGTTCCCTCAGGGGAACAACCTGGGGTTGCTTTGGCACAGACTGTCCCTGAGACAGGGTGAGGGGAGCAGAATCCGAAAACAGGGAGGTCTGGGTAGGATCCGAGTAGGTGAGCTGTGGTTTCAACCCCTGGGAGAGAACCCTTTCCACTGCCCCCAATGCCGATGGAGAGCCCACCTCCGTAACCCGTAAGGATGAGGCCCTCCCCAGGTCCAAAGCAGGGATCGGAGCTGAAGGCAGGGTAGTCTGGGCACCAAGGATGGGATCCGAAAGAGAATGACCTCGATCCTCTGGTCCGACTCCCTGAACACGGCGCCGAGAGTCTCCTGGATCCGAAATCGGATCTGAGGAACTCAAGGTGACGGCCGGCGTCGAGGAAACGAGAATCGTCGGTGCCGAACCCACAGCTCCAAAGGGGCTCAGATCACAGAACCCCGAAGCGTCGGGTCGGATCGGGGAAGGAGAGATTGGGCGAAATAGAACTGTAGAAGGACCCTCTCCAATGGGAGAGGGACCTGGTAAGACCCCCATCTGAATCTGATTCTGGATGAACCTCCTCATCAGCCTGTCCATGTCAAGGTCGGAGATGATCCGAGTAGACCTTGAAGAAGAAGCGACCGAAGCGGGTCTTGGCTGGATCTGAGGGGAGTGCCTCGGCTCCGAGGGCTCCATTGGCTCAGGCGAGAAATGGGGAGAGCGGAGCCAAGTAGAACAGGACATGGGTACTTTAGAAGAGGGGCTGGAGAAAGACTCGCTGTTGGGGGATCTTTTTCTGAGCCTGTCTCAATCTTTGTGGCGCTTCTCCCTCTCTCTCTTGTCCCTACCTTTCTGGGACGAATCTGAGGTTGCAGGATGAGCGGGAGGTTGAGTCCCTGCCTGTAAGACGTCACTGGCTGGAGAAAAGACCGAGGCAGACTCTAGGGCAGAAGCTGGCAGAAGACGCTTGGCCACGAGCTTAGCCCGATGGTCTTTCAAGGCCCTGGGGTTAAAACCCGCATAAATGTTGCAGGAGGCTGACAAATTGGAGACCCCTAAACAAAGAACACACAGAGTGTGGCCATCGGCTGGTGAGAGCTTGTGACCACACTCTGTGCATTTCTTAAAAAGAACTTTAGGCTGTTCAGCCATAAGGGCGGAACAGTAACTAAACCCTAAGGCCCACACGAACGCACACACACACACACACACACACACACACACACACACACACACACACACACACACACACACACACACACACACACACACACACACACACACACACACACACACACACACACACACACACACACACACACACACACACACACACACACACACACACACACACCAAGGGATGGGGCCTAGGCAGGAACTAAAACTAGCAACAAGCTACACAGAAAACAACTTTTTTTTTTTTATAAACACGACGACCACGCCTGGAAGGGGGAGGAAAAGGGGAACAGGTGCACACACACCAAAGAGAAAAACCAGAAAAACCTTACCACCTTTGCTTAGAGCTCAGAGACCATGATGCTAACTCTTAGAGCGGCAAATGAGATCTGGGGTTAGTCAGGAGGAAGTGATGTATTATAGGTAGGGGAGGAGCTCGGAGCTGATGCTTGTAAAAGTTTTGCCGGTTGGATCCGAATAACCAAATGTGCAGAAAGAATGAAGTTAACTACTTCAGATTAGTAAGATTTAAAGATATAACTGTTCCTACATGAGCATTTCTGTGCAACATGGTACTTTGCCAGCAGCAAATTTTGCATATTGTTCTCAGGCAGGCAACATGTTTTCATTAAGGACAGCCAGCACATTCTTAACACCCCTCCAATACAAACATACTAAATTTTTACTACACAAATTTACAAAGGAAAGAACATGCAAGTATTAAGTAAACTATTTTAAAATGTATATAAGAGAGACATTTATATTTCAGGATACTTTTTCACACCAATATGTTGTATACAAGTCAGTGCAGTGGTACAACAGGCAGCACATTCTCCTTTGGTGTAGAAGACAGTGGGTTATATTCCCACAACAGGCATTCTGATTACTGACACTATAATACAGTATAAGGGGGAGCTGCACTCTTGTGTTCCACCCTTCATACCAGACATTAAACTGAGGCCCCATCCGCTTGAGTCGGAGGTAGCTCAAGTGGATGTAAAAGATCCCACAGCACCTATCAAAAGAGAAGTTCCCTGCTGCTCTGGCCAAATTTCCACTAGCAGTATAAATACTCCTTAGATCTCTCCTAAAAACAGGCTACTGGCCTAATGGGACTAACCCAGTCAACAAAGGATAAATAAACAAATAAAGGCGGTGTGCCAATCCCAGTACAAAAAATATACAATTTATGACATACTGTACATTTCTTGTCTGGCTTATAACAGGTTTCCACTAAAAAGGTGAAATGGTTAACAGTCACATTTACAAATAAACACAAGCAAAAATTACAGAGGGGGTGCTAAATGTTAACTATGCCAATTTAATTCTAAAAAAAATGTTAAATTCTGCACTTTGTTAGGCAGCCTTATAATTCTTTACTCTTCTATAGCCATCAGAAAGTGCAGTTATACAAGGCAGTAGCCACGAGCAAGAAAAATCTCAGCTTGAATAAAAAAAGCCCAACGACAGCTCAACAAACTTGATCTCTTTTTCACCCACCTAAACCACTTCCCTTTGGGCAACAACCATTTAATCAAAGAACTGAAGAAAAATGGAGAGGGATAATCAGCATAACAAATGTGACACCAGTAAGCATGAACAAGATATTCCCAAAGTGATCACCTGATCATCATAAGTAAGAAGTCAGGCCTGACAGGCAAATGAAGATAAAAACCTATTACTTTCTTCAGGGACTGGAGAGTAAAGAACCTCCTGATGCAAAATATAGTCTTGATGATCGACAGTTAACTGTGGGTGTCAGCCAACTATCAATCTCAACAGCGTAGCTTCTAAGTTCATCCCTTCAATTCACGGAATACACTATGCAGTGTGCCAGTGTAGTCCAGCTTTCAACACTTGACTTTCTTTTCAAAGTTCAAAAGGTCTGTGGCAAACAGGTCTTCAACTTTCCAGGCACCTGCTTTGGCTCCCCATTACCACAGCTCACTAAAACATTACACCAGTCATTCAAGCAACTGCACAATTCCTTATTTTCTGCCTTTAGTTAATCATGGCAATACAAGTGTTTTGGAGAAGGCTAGTCATAATCCCACCTTTAGAAATCCAGTGTCTTCAATCCCTCAGCTGTCCCGTCAGCCAGATCAGTAGACTCTAGATGTGAAAGCAAACAATGACTGTCTTCACCTGCTAACACTGTCACTTGTTCTGTTTAAAGTGAGTGGCTGCACAGTCTCCACACAGAACAAATCACCCATCCTACTTTCCCACTTTAGCAATTTGCTTATTCATGCTCAGCACTTGTTCAGAACTTGTAAGCACTAAATAAGTTACTAATTACTACAGCACTCAATCTTCCTCATTACCTATAGGAAAATAAGAAGTTATGTACCTACCATAACGTTCCATGTTAGTTGTCTTCTTCTCGCCTTCTTTCTTGCTGGTTGGGTTCGGAGCTGATCCTCAGCTCCGACTCGGCCATCTTCAAAAGCTCGAGAGCTACTTACTGGCTCGAGGCCCCCCTATATCCCATGATGCCTGGCGCTAGATACCCAGATCTCGTTTGGTAAGTCTAACTGCAGACATAATAATAATAACAATACAGGAATCCTGTCCTAGAATGCATAAATCCTACCGGAGAGACTACTAGTCAGAAGGAATAGCCAGAAAAGACTCAGCCAGTGAGAAAAACATAAGGAACTCTTCTCAGTCTACTAGGATAGGGGGATGGAGGGTGGGATGCAAGAAAGAAGGCAAGAAGAAGACAATTAACATGGAACATTATGGTAGGTACATAACTTCTTAATGTTAAGTTGTCTATCTCGCCTTCATTCTTGCTGGTTGGGACAGCGTCCCTAGCACCTCAATCCCGGGTGGCTCATCGGAACAGACTCCTCAGAACAGTGGAACCAAAATCAGCTCTGCTCCTGGAGGCCACGTCCAGCTTATAATGTGAAATAAAGGTATGAGGATTGGCCCATGTAGCTGCTGCACAAATAGTTTCCATTGG
The DNA here is from genome assembly GCF_019279795.1 of Protopterus annectens. NCBI lineage: Eukaryota > Metazoa > Chordata > Ceratodontiformes > Protopteridae > Protopterus > Protopterus annectens. The sequence continues at coordinate 1,397,467,705 of NC_056725.1, forward strand.
CAATCTTGCCTGAAAAGCCAATGAAGTAGCTAGAGCTCTAGTGGAGTGACCTTTTGGTTTAGCAGGAAGCTCTTTATTCCTTAGCTGATATATAAATGTAATAAGAGATGTCAACCACTTAGATAAGGTTACTTTCGACACAGGTAAACCTTGTTTACCCTCAGCATAGGACAGGAACAGCTGGTCTGATTTTCTGATTTGCTTAGTTCTATGCAAGTAAAAGCGTAACTGTCTATAAACATCCAACTGATGCAATTTGTATTCCGCCTTGTTGGAATAATTTGGAAAAAACACAGGCAGATCAATAGACTGATTCAAATTATTGTCAGAAGAAACCTTTGGAAGGAAGGAAGGATTAGTCCTAAGAGAAACTCTGTCATTGTGGAAAACTAGATAAGGAGGGCGAACACAAAGAGCCTGAAGTTCAGAAACTCTTCTGGCTGACGTAATTGCAACCAGAAGAAGGGTTTTCCAAGAAAGAAACTTCAAAGAACAAGAAGCTGCAGGTTCAAAGGGGGGCAGTATCAGGGAAGCTAAAATCAAATTTAGATCCCACGGAGGCAGGGGATCTCTCACTGGGGACCTGAGTAAAGTAGTCCCTTTGAGAAAAGCTTTACAAAGCTTATGGGACATGATACTAGTATCCGATAGACCTGTATGAAAGTTTGAAATTGCAGCTAACTGAACTCTAATCGTGGCAGAAGAAGATCCAGCACGAAAAAGTTCCGCTAAAAAATCCAAAATATGGTGCACAGGGGCTGAAAAGGGATCTATATTCCTAGCCTCTGCCCAGAAAGAGAAATGTTTCCACTTACTAGCATGTCTTTTTAGTGGTAGACTTATGCGATAAGATGATTTCACGCACCGAGTGGGAGATGTTCGGAAGCCTGACTAAGGTTGGAAGTGGAGCAGCCAAGCAGTGAGCTGGAGAGATTGAAGGGATTGGTGCAGCCCGCCCGATTGATGGATCAGGAGGTCTGGAACTCGGTCCAGGGCTGCTGCAGAAGGTAATGATGCAGGAACGGAAACCAAATTTGTCGAGGCCAGTAAGGGACAATGATGATCATCTTGCATCCCAATGTGGTAGCTTTCTGTATTAATTTGGGAATCAGGGGGAACGGAGGGAATGCATAAAGAAGTCCCTGAGGCCAATCGTGAACTAGAGTGTCTCTGGGGGAGTGTCCGGGAAGACGGAGGAGAGAGAAGAAACTGTTGCACTTACTGTTGAAGGGGGTGGCAAAAAGGTCGCAGCAAGGCTGACCCCATTTGCGGAAAATTTGGTCTGCCACTGTCTGATTGAGAGACCACTCGTGAGGCATAAGAATTGCTCTGCTCAGCCTGTCCGCTATAACGTTGGACTTCCCAGGGATGTGCGCTATCAGAAACCATTGGGAAAAGATCGCCCACTGCCAGAGTCTGAGTGCTTCTCGACATAGGGGGTAGGACCTGGTTCCGCCCTGCTTGTTGATGTACCACACTACTGACATATTGTCTGTTTGAATTGCAATGGTCCTGGTAGGAAGAGAGTTGTGAAGAGCTTGCAACGCCAAAAACACGGCCCTCATCTCCAAGACATTGATATGCAGATGGTACTCGTGAGGCTGCCAGGTGCCTTGGACTGTTCTGCCCTGAAAATGCCCCCCCACCCGATCAGGGAGGCATCCTTGGTCACCGTAGCCACTGGAGGAGGAAGTGCAAATGGCCTGCCCTGGGGTACTGATGGGGAAACCATCCACCAAGCAAGTTGGTTTTTACATGTCTGTGTGATCATTATTTTGTGAGACATTAGAAGTTGCTGGAAAGACCATTGGTTGAACAGCATCCACTGAAGAATCCTCATATGAAAATGAGCGAGGGGGACTAGTATGATAGCCGCTGCCATGAGATCCAAGGTCTTTAGGACGAATCTGGCATGAATTTTTTTGCATCCTAATAAGACCTGCACATGTCAGCGAATGTCTAGCACTCTGTCTAATGGAAGTCTCGCTGACATGTCCTTTGTAATTAAGTTTGCGCCTATAAAGGTAATAGACTGACAAGGTGACAATGCAGACTTTTCAAAATTTATTGTGATGCCTAATTTGGAGCAAGTTTGGATGGTGTAGTCTCTGGCTCACAGCAGGTGATGCCTGGTGGTTGCAGTAAGGAGCCAGTTGTCTAAATATGGAAACACCTGGAATCCCTGCCGTCTCAGGTGAGCGGTAACTACTGCCAAACATTTGAACACCCTGGGGGCTGTGGTGAGACCAAAGGGCAGAGCTCTGAACTGATCATGACTGGCTCCCAGCCGGAAGCAGAGGAATCTTCTGGAGCGTCTGTCCATTTTGATATGGTAGTATGCGTCCTGAAGATCTATGGAGCACATCCAATTGTCCTGACCCAGAAAGGGTAAAATGGACTGTAGCGTGACTATTCGGAACTTCGTTCTTTGAGCAGACCTGTTTAGTCTGCTGAGATCCAGAATGGGTCTCCAGTCCCCTGTCTTTTTTTGGTACCAAAAAGAACCTCGAGTAAATTCCGGATCCTTGCTGGTCTACCGGGATTGGCTGGATGGCTCTTTTTCTTAGCAGTTTTGAAATTTCTTGAACTGCTTGATCCCTTAGATTGGGTGGAACATCTGGAAGGGATTTGTTGGGGACATAAGAAGTGCGAAAGAAGGGGATTTTGTAGCCTTCGGATATGATAGACAGTACCCATTTGTCTTGTGTTATACTTTGCCAGGCTTTTGGGTACAGCGATGATCTTCCCCCAACTGCCTCCAAAGGTGGACAGCCGGGCAGCACCTCAGGGATGCTGGAAGGGCTTATCAGACAAAGATTCTCTTTGGCCCTGATTTTGCAAACCCCCTCTGCCCCGAGAGCGGCATCTATTGTTGTTCCTTCCTCTGCCCCTGGAGGGGAACTCTCCACGTGTGTCAGGCACGGTCTTGAAGGAGTGGAAAAACGGACTCCCACAGCAGAGAGAGTCTTGCCTTCCTGCTCACACCTGGTAAGGGTATCCTTCACCTGTGGCCCAAAAAGAGCAGAACCATCAAAGGGGGGTGTTGGTGAAAGATGCCCTGAAGGGTTCTGCAAAGTTGCATAACCGCATCCGGGCATGCCTCCTCAAGGCCACGCCTGTGCCTGTGGCCCTACTCACACTATCGGCTGCATAAGAGATGAGCCGCATGAAGGAGTTTACTACCGAATTAAGTGTCGCCAGCTGGGAGGCAACCTTAGCCTGGGCCCCCGCAGCTGATGGATCTTGAAGGATATCTCCTAGCTCTTTAAGGAGATCCCTTTGAAGGCAGGTAAAGTGGCACAAGTAGTTCAGCGACCTCATGGAGAAGGTCGCTGATGCAAACATCCGCTTCCCATATCTGTCCATCGTCCTAGATTCCTTATTAGGGGGATGGACAGACGAAGTTTCAGCCAACTCCTTTTTTGTGGCCGCTGCTACCACCATGGCATCAACGGGAACACCCTTAGTCAGAAATTGCTTGTCTTGTGGTGCAGTAATAAATGTTGCTGGTCTTTGGGGGGTTGGTTCCACTGTGTCTGGGGCTGACCACGCCTTCCGAGCCACAACAGACATCAGTGAATCGAAAGGCGGAGACACCCAGGAGGTGGAGGGTCGGGAACCAAACACGTCCAGGAATACCGACTCATCCTCGCAAGGGTTAAGGGTAGTCCAGTTCCCCCTCTGCCTAAGTATCTCAAGGATGTCTGAGAAAGAGACGTCCTCAGAGGGGGATCTCTGGGACCCTTCCGAATCCTCCAAGTCAGTATTCGAAGTGACAGACTCAGGGGAGTCAATATGCTTCCTCTTGCATTTCCTCTTTTGAGGGGGCTCCTCTGAATGATCAGGGGAGGCCTCGGAAGATACACCCAATGGGGTGCCCTGGAGCGTTTGTTCCCCACGCTTGGGGTCTGGAGGAGAGGCAGAGGCAGACGCAGGCACCATGGGGGGAGGAGCCGATGAGGCTGACCGTGGGGCTGACACAGAGGCCAGCACACTCCTCATGACCTCGAAGGCGCCCCTTCCCGATACCGGAGAAGGCTCCGGCTCCGAACAGACCGGGATCCTTCCCGGCACCGAGAGAGATGGCTCCGAGGCAGATGTAGGAGCCGAACTCACCTGCGCCGAAGCTCCGAGAGGGAGAATGGGGTTGGACAAGGGTCCGATGCCACTCGCCCCCTCGGAGCCAATGAGGGAGTCCCGGCGCCCAGATCCCTCCAAGGACGGTACCATAGATGAGACTGGAGCCGATGACGGAACCGAAAGGATAGGTATCGGTGCCGAAGGTCCCACGATCCAAACCCCAGCAAGCTCCGGCTCTGAACTCGAGGGATGAGTCGAAGGAGGAACTACTGCAGACACAGGCAGAGCCGAACCCTGATGAGGGGGGCTGGATAACATTTTAGCCAGGGCATGCGATTTTAGGAGCCTGCTCACCACTCTCTCCAAATCATGGTCAGATAGTCTAGAAGACTGAGAAGAGTGGGATCGGTGACTTTGCTCTGACTGTAACAGAGATGACCCCGGAGCCGAGTGTATCGACTCTAGGGATGGAGACCTAGAGCGTTTTCGAGTCCTTGACGGTTCTGACACCAGAGTCGGGGCCGACTGGGAGATAGGTACTTCGGTTCAAGTCAGAACCGAAGCTGAAGCAGATGCCACACACCCAACGACGGCTCAGAACTGGGAGCCGGCACCTTCGTTGGCTTAGAGGGTTTCACTGACTGAACCTTAGCCGGTGACCCTTCAAGTTTGAGCAAACCCCTAAGGATTAGCTTATTCCTACGCTCCTGCAGGACTCTTGGACTAAAGGCGTGACACACTGAACAAGAGTCCTGCAGGTGTAGGGCGCCAAAACAGTAGACACAAGAAGTGTGACCATCTGTCAGTGACATCTTTTGACAGCATGAGTCACACTTCTTGAATCCAGATACTTTCGTATCTTTATACATACCTGTAAAAAGAAAAAAATCAATTTACAGAGAATAAGTAACAAAAGGGAAACCGGTAACTAGAAAAAACACACACACTCAACACAAGTTACCACACCCTAACAGCACATACACTCTATTATCTAAGAAAAGGTAATTAGACCTAATAATGTACCACAATTTCTAACAAAGAAACTACTACATAAAAAAAAAAAAAAATTGAAACAAGGATTAGCCTCTAACTAAAAACGGCTACCTTTAAGAAGAGAAACGGGAGGGAGGAGGGGAAAACTCTCTAACAAGAAAACGAGTTTTCAAGGGAAGGAGACTGAATACAAACAGATAACTACAACTACCAAAAGTACACTATTTTAAACACCAACTATAATATAAAATTTTTTTTATACAATGACAATAAAATTGAAAAATATGACCTGAGCCAGTAAAAGCAACCTCGCAGCAGAAGAGGCAAACGAGATCTGGGTATCTAGCGCCAGGCATCATGGGATATAGGGGGGGGGGCTCGAGCCAGTAAGTAGCTCTCGAGCTTTTGAAGATGGCCGAGTCGGAGCCGAGGATCGGCTCTGAACCCAACCAGCAAGAATGAAGGCGAGATAGACAACTTAACATCAGTTTTTGTACTTACTTTTCTCACTTGCTTAGAGAAAAACAGCTCTTGTACTCACTTTCCTCACTTATCTAGAGGAAAATATTTTTTTATTCAGGCATGACTAAGGGTCAGCTCCAAGTGTTCTCTCCTGTCTATCTGATGAATCTGGGCATTTTGAGGCAATGTAGAAATTGCCTCATGTACACAGACAACCCTCTCCTCCTACCACCCAACACTACAACCTGTGAGAGATGCACTTATCTAGCCAAACTGGGTAAAGCTCTCTCCAACCAAGACTGAACTTGACAGTCATGAGGAGAAGGTAAACATTTGCACCACACCACACTCATCACGTAGTCTCACTAAATCTACACCACCAAAATCCACACAGAGTAACACAAAAACATTCGCGGAGGCTCTCAATAATAATCTGTCTAAGCAACAGAGACTTCCAAAGCAGAAACGCAAGCAACCTCCATCCCCCAACACAACCCAAATGACACATAGCCCACAGACTCAGTGTGCCACTCAACCACAGCCAATAAGGCAAAAAAACGTACCCAACACACTAGTCATAGGTGACTCTACAGTCAGGCACACTGATGTCCCACTCACTAGGCTAAACAAGGAGAAGGTTACGGTCAGCTAGCTGCCTGTCGGGTGCCAGGATCCGCCACATAACTCACGCACTCAGGTCACTCCGCAACAAGTATAAATATGACTCTGTCATTGTCTATGTTAGTGTGAATGACCTGAGACGTACCTCCTTGGACTACAGAAAAAGAGACATGGAAGAGCTTGCCGATCTTGTAGCCCATGCAGGTATGACCCTACCCCTGAGTAGCATTCTGCCATCGCCCAGAATGATACCGCAGTACAAGGACAAAATGACTTCAACAATTGGTTAAGCTTCTGGTATCATTCTAAGGGGATCCAGTATCTGTCTGCTTGGGATGACATGGTCGACAGACCATGATGCTTTGCCACAGATGGCCTGCACCTGTCGTCCCTGGGAATCTGGATACTGGCTGGGGCTTTTGCTGCCCCTATGGTGCCTTTTTTAGGCAAGGTTCAAATAACAAATTCACCACCATAACAGGAACAGACAAGCAAAAACTGAGGGTAATGCTGCTCAATGCTAGAAATCTAAATCTCAAAATGCACTCACTCGAGGCACTTCTTAAGATGGAGAACATCAATATCTGTGCAGGCTATAACTCATACCACACTTTTCGGCCATGTAACCTGGACTGAAACACCAAAGGCAGAGGTATGTCCATATTCATTAAGGATATCCACACCTCCAGGCTAGTTGCTCAGCATAATGCATCCGAAGTTATCCAAGTGCAACTAACTCTGGGCAAAACTGCAATCCAAATTGTAGATTGCTACAGATCCCCCACCATGCCCCAGGATTCCCACTCCTCTTTTCTTGATGTACTGGAAAATATTAGGGTTCAACCAAACAATCTAATAATGGGCAACTTCAACTACCCCAACATTAACTGGGAAAACTACTCGTGTACAAACTCCTTAGCTCAACGCTTTCTGGAATTCATAAACTCCAATTCCCTGGATCAATTTATCCACACCCCCACCAGGGGCAACAATATCCTAGACCTAGTAATTACCAACATGAGCGACCGGTGTTACACACCTGAAGTCAACTCCTCGTTGGTCCGATCCGACCATAAGCTAATCACCCTTGATATCCACATCCCGCCCCCACCCACCATTAAGGAAACCACAACAAAAAAATTTCTCCAAAGCCAACTTCATGCTTCTTAAGACAGAAGTGGTGAACTTCATGACACCCATGCAGATGGACAATACAGTTACAACTGCTGAATCCTACACAAATGCACTCTATAAGTACTCACACAAGTGCATGGATCGTGCTATCCCAAACAGAACCAAGACGCTATCCTCCAAAAAAAAGGAAGCCAATCTGGTGGTCCCCTGCCATAAATAAACTGTACAACAGAAGGAAGAAGCTGTTGCAAAAGGGAGCAAAATCCCATGAGTGGAGGAGCTCCCTGGTCAGCCTCAGTAAGAAGCTGAGATCCCTTATAAGATCCTCCAAAGCTAGCTACAAAAACAAAATCACCACTAATTCCAAGGACAACCACAAAGCATTCTATAGCTATGTCAAGAATCTCGATGGCAACACCCAGATTTGCTCTGAGTTACAGCACAAAGGCAAGAAAATTACAGAACCAACTGATATTGCCAACATCCTGGCAGATAGGGTCAGTGCTAACTTTACCCCCCTCTCACCCCCTACAGGGCCCATATCTATACAGGAAGAATGCAGAGTCCTTGTAATCACAACTACGCAGGTAAAAGCTGCACTCTCTAAAGCCAAAAACACAGCATCCATGGAACTGGACAACATCCCAGGCTGCGTTTTACATGAACTTCAGAACGAACTTGCTCCCCACTTAAGCACCATGTTCAATAATAGCCTCGCATCAGGCTTTGTGCCCACTGAATGGCACACAGCAACAGTTATCATACTCCACAAAGGGGGAGCCACCACTGATCACGGGAACTATTGACCTATTAGCCTGACAAGCCTGGTCTGCAAGGCCATGGAACGTATCATCATGGAACTCAAACAAAGACATTGGTAACCTCCAAACACTGGATCCCACCCATTTCGGGTTTGTGAAAAGCAGATCATGCCTCCTGAACCTGATCAACTTCTGTGAGGCAGTCACCAAAGCCGTAGATGAGGGTAAGGTGGTTCACACAGCCTATCTTGACCGTGCCAAGGCTTGACACCATCCCCCATTCTGGAATTATAGCTAAACTCACTAAACTAGGTATAAATCCCTAAGTCACAAGATGGGTTGCCAACTGGCTCACTGACAGAACCCACACTGTAAAAGTTGCAGACTCCAAATGTGACCTCAAAGCAGTGACAAGTGGAGTACCACAGGGTTCCATCCTGGGACCTCTCCTGTTTGGTATCTACTTCTCTGAAGTACAGGCTACACAGAAGGCCTCTGGCTAATGAAGTTCGCAGATGACTGCAAACTAAGAGCCATAGTCAAGTCCCCAAATGATGTGGACATCCTACAGAAGGGCCTCACTGAGACAGATGCCTGGTGTCAGAGCCATGGCCTCAAGCTCAATGCCAAAAAGTGCAGTGTCATCTCCTTTGGTAAAAACTCTGTACCCATGAACTACCACATAGGCAGCAATCTACTTAACACCGAATGCGTGATAAGAGACCTTGGGACCCAGGTGGACAGTAGTCTCTCCTTTGATAGTCACATCGCCACAGTAGTCAGGAAGTCCTTCTATGTGGTACACCTCATCATAAAAAGGTTCTCATCCAGGAAAAAAGAGGTCATTGTCCCCTCTACTCGACACTCATTAGACCCATTATAGAGTACAACACCCCTTTTGGAATTTACCTCACAGGACATCTGCAGCAGCTGGAAAGGACACAGAAGTACCTCACAAAGAGGATTACTGGCCTCAAACAAATGCCCTACACTGACCGCCTCAAAAAACTCCAGCTTTACTCCGTAGCATATCGCCTACTCCGAGGTGATCTCTGCCTAACATATAAAGCTATGTCAAACCCAGAGCTGTTGGACATGTTACACCTAAAGAAATCTTAATCCCTCCAAGCTACACCGCTCTAGGGACATAAACCTTGTCACCACAATAAACAGGACATGCTGGAGGGATAGATTCCTGTCCCAGAGACTTCCCATACTCTAGAACAGGCTACCCATCTATGTCAAGCAAAGCTCTTCATTAGCACTCTTCAAGAAAAATCTTGATGAGTGGATGGGAAATAGGAAATACACCCCAGGGATCACTTCTGTGTCTCTGCTCGACAGTGGCACAGGAAAATAACTTTCTTGGGTGGCGTAAGCCAGGGAACCTTGTTGGCTAGGCTGACGTAGGCCCTTGGGCCGATAGCCTAGTACCTACCTATGAACCTTACTGGGACAGAATTTCCCATTATCAGAACATATGCTCCTAAACTTACCATCTTCTCCACCCCTGTCTTCCACCATCTTTTTCATCACTCTTTCCTAATTCCCTTTAATAGAAGTTAAACAGACTATGCCCATTTGTGAAGCCCTTTCGAGAATTTGCCATCTTTTTGCATTCTAGCTCATCTTTGAGTATCACCGTCCTACTTTCCATTGCCTTTCTCTACTTGACATCAGCAATCTTCACTTTTGGGTCCATAATTTTTATTTCTTTGTCTGTGAAGTCATTCAACCTTTAACACTTATTCCATGCAAATACTCGGCACTTTATAGCTTCTTGAGAGTACACTACGTAAAATTAATCTCCAACCAAGTAGTTACTCTCGTTTTTGCTTTCCCTGTTCTTCGTGCATCCAGTTAATTCAAGTGTTCCTCACAGCCCCTTGATTTCACCACTTAATACTCTCAGACTTGCATCGCCACATCCTGGTCCTCCTCATAAATCCCAGAGTTATCCTGCAGCTGACACCCTACACAGCCAAGACTGTTTGCCTCCCTTCAAACGTGCTGCATTTTTCTTTTAGCTACTCCCTTATGGTACAGATAATGTACCTGAAACCACACTTCTCTGTCTTTACCTGAAATCTTAAATTAGTCTGGGATTCCACACATTCGCCAGATTTAATCCTTGCTACACAGAGATAACCAATGTTATATCAGCAGAGTTTTCACAGTAAAACAGCAATGATACACACATGTATCGGTGTAGTTGTGTATATACTTATAGATATAAATGCATGTATATGTCAACACATACATGTAAAACAGTGGGCTTGTATTACACCCAAACATAACATAAATCTATAATTTTACATATATATATATATATATATACATATATATATATATATATATATATATATATATATATATATATATATATATATATACACATACATACACACACACACACACACACACACACATATATATATATATATATATATATATATATATACCGATATATATATATATATATATACATACACACACACACACATATATATATATATATACACACACACACACACACACACACACATATATATATATATACACACATACATACATACACACACAAAGCCCACACAGCATTCCTATTAAACAGGCACACATATGCAAATGATTATTGTATAAATATTACAAGCATGTATGCTGGTGTGTATTTAATCAAAATACAAACAGCAGAATACAATTTCAATGAAGTCACGATCGCCTGAAAGCTCACGACAATGACAGCTGTTAAAATCAAATATTATAGTTAAAACAGAAGTACTGCAGGAAGGGGGTGCACATCTTTTCTTTTTATACTACATCTGGGGAATATAATTGGGTGGCTGAAGCAAAGAATACACTGGATCTCGAGTGTGAAGCACAGGATATACATACTGTATATACAGAACATTTTATACTATACTTTTAGAGTATTTTGCCGCAGTTTTTTGTAGTGCTGTTGGTTACTTTTAAACTGCAATGTAGTGTGTTTTGTGAAAATTTTAGTTAGGTAAGTGTTAGTTATTTCTAGACCAAGATTTTTTTTTAACTTCAGGTTCAAATTTCTAGTAATGTCATTCTCCAAATGGCTAACTGCCATCCTTAGTTAAGTAGCAAAGAAGGCGACAATCAGATACAGACTCTGGGACAGTCCATTTAAATGAGGAACTTCTGGGGGCAGGTACATTAATTTTTTTCTCCTGACTTGGTCTGAGGTAGGTTTGAATAGAAAATTGGTAACAGAGTAGAGGACTGCAGAAACTATTTTACTGTGGCATATATACTGCATATAGGAAAAATTGCACCCTAAAACTAACATATACCTTTATTTGGATATGTTAGGACACACACACACACACTATATATAAACACAGATGTGTGCACATTATCTATTGATATATACACACACACATATACATGAATATAGATATATGTATATAAATATAGAAATATATATATATATATATATATATATATATATATATATATATATACATACACACACACAGACACACAGATATGAGTAAATATTACATAGAAATTATACCTGATATAAATATATGTCTATGCAACATGTCTGCTCTAAAATTATAACCCAAACTAAAGGTCTGTTCCAGAAAACTGGCAAGTGTCTTTTGTACAGCTTTAATGAGTTCTGCCAAAGGCAGTACCAATCCAAAGAAACCGTCATTAAAATTAAAATAAAGCTCCTGATAACATTTTAATTGGAAATGTGAACATCATATGTTTTTTAACTGGAGTCGATACAAAGTAAAAAATGTCCTCCTCCAAACAGGGAGCAGAAATGTGATGAGCTGAAAGAACTGGGTACTGGTAACAAGTCACCTCAGCAACCTTTCACAACCTTTCAACCACCAGCTTTTCTCCTCAGTTAAATTTTGCTGACATAGTTTTGTGCATGGTCGTCAAATTCCTACCCACCAAAGGTTTAACACAATAAGACCAGAGTGAATATAAATTATTACAAAACTGAATAAATCATGAACAGTTAATACATGGCATTTGTGTATGTGTACATGTTCTGTCAACTGACTACACTGGTGTTTTCAAGCAGTCCCACTCTACAGTTAAGGCAACATTTGAATTAAAAATGTTTGCACAAAAATACCTGCATCAAATGAGACATTATTTTGTCTATTTCTTCCATGGATGGCCGCTGAGAAGGATCTTTCGACCAGCAACGAGTCATCAAGCTCTCAATAGGCTTAGGCAAATTTTTGATCAGTGGTGGCCGTGTGCCTAGAGGATTGGCAAAAGATAATGAAGAAAAAATACTCATTGATGCTAAACACAGATTTGTACTGAGGGTGGAGTAAGACAGGAACAGTTAAATGGCAATGTCAATTAGACAAGTAGATATGACCATAAAGGAAAACAGACAACAATTTCTAGTAAAATGTATGTACGAGGAAAATAAGCTTCTTCTAGATATTGCTGTTAAATGAACAATTATTCTTGGCAGGGTCTGGTAACCTAGCACAGAAGAGTAAGGCACGAAGTATCCTAAGTATACTATTTTTTATTAATTGTCTGTGTGACTGAAACACCTATAGTAATAACATGAAAAGTTTTTAACCAAATCTTGACCTTTTATGCAGTATTGATGCCTCATCTAAATGGTACTTTTTATCTACTTCAAAACTGTATAGTAGCAGATCCTGTACAGACATACTTTTTCCAGAAAAGTCTGCTTCTGAATATTCCCATATGATGCCAAACTGCTGTTCATTTTCTTCCATGTCCTCTACTCCTGAATTAAAATGGTAATACCTCATATTAAGACTTTTTATGAATTTTGATGGAGAAAGTATCAAAAAAATTCCCCCAGCTCTGAGAATCAAAATTTAATTTGTGGTAACTTAACCACGACTGGTGCTTTGCATCAAATACTGCTTTAAGGCAAACAGTTCTGCACAGTATGATACACAAAGTGGTGAAAAGGGTCATAAGAATGATGGCAATGATGCCCAATGGTGTTAAAGATAAGTTTTGGTTTTGAAATCAGCATCATATGCAGCCTTAGATAAAGGGGGAAAAACAACCCAGCAAGCCACATATGATCTTCTATTTAGTAATACTGCACCCAAATTGCTGAATGCTATAAACGGCAGTGATTACATTTGTTTTATGATGTAATGATGAAGTAACATTATGTGTCATGAGCAGTGCACTCAGTATGATTACTATATTTACACAATAAAAGCCAATGTATATTTACAAATGTTCACAAGTATATGCTCAGTGTGAATAAACGTTTTCTCTTAAGAAGTATGGCCACAAGCAAAAAACTACAAAAAAAAAAAAAAAAAAAAAGACACATTTGACATGTTCTCAGCACTGCCACATGGAAACGTTTTTCCCTGCCATACACACTACTGCCTCTAAAGCAAAATTACACAGAAAAATAAAATAAAGTTAATGTTACTCGTTACATTTCAAGAGTGAATAAGCTTTCTCACACAAACAGTCCAACTCCCTTAAAGTGACAAGTGCACTGAATCAAATATATATTTCAAATGTTGGCATGTACAGAGATGCACACACATTGAGCAAGCCACACTCCAGTCACATTTCTCCACCATGAACTGGTCACCATACTATCCCTAAAAGATCCCAATTTTGCTGCAAACCATTTCACACAACTTCATCTGTTAGTGTAGAACACCCACGTCTCAATCATCTCTAGACTCTTCAAAAACAACACTGAGTGGCTCACCAAAGAACTAAAAACTCAAGACAAAGCAAAGAAACCCTGGAAAAAAGGTACCTCACCCACCCAAGAGAGATCATTACACTACTCTGAGGGACATCACAAACGAGTAATCCACAAGCACAAAGGCAAGAACCTTTCATTAATACAAACCTCTACTTCATTCACTCAAGTAATCCTAGCAGGACATGATCATCACCTCTGGGAGAGGAACCCCAAAGCATCCATCCTTCTTACAAGGTTTCCATCTACTTTTTACCCACCACACTCCACTTCAGTCAACCAAAATTATCCAACACTTCCCAATTAATACCATCCTCTCTTCCACTCCTCATAAAATCAGTCAAACGGACTCCACCCTTATTCAAACAGATCTCACGATTGTCCTCCTGGCCCAGACAACTAATGTCCTTTGTTTCTATACCACTCGGGCAACTTCAGTCACCTACAGAACATTTTTTTAACCTTAGCTTTGCAACCAAAGCCATGCCCATAATATGGAACTCAGCCTTTGTTAGATGTGCCCAAAGAACTCAAAACCACATCCACCAAACACTATAAACCCATCTGAATAATCTCGGCAAAATTTCAGAAAAACTGGTATGTACTCAGCTTACTACCTACCAACAAATATACCACCTGTTCTCTATCAAACTCAACGTTTGGGTAGGAAGAAGTACACTGACAGCACTTTGTACCCCTTGCAGATGACACATCATCAATATAGTTAAAGAAAGCCTAACTCGTCATTGATCTAACCGGAGTCTTTGATAATAACTGCCCACTCATTGTAACAGATTTTTTAATGTCTTGATCAGCTCGTTCTTTTCAGATACTACCTACAATCTATCAGGTGATCACTAGGGCTCAATTCTTACCTCATTACTATTCTCCATCTTTATAAATAAAGTAGCCCTTAACCAACCCGACCAACAACTGCCTTTGTATACGGATGGCATGGTAATTAGCAGATCTAATCCTGCACACTATATCAAAAAAAGGCAACTGCAAGAAGACAGTCTTGAACCAAGTAAATAAATGGCTCATCACAAAAAAGCTTTGTTTTCTTTGGGTTAAAAAAGAGTCTATAGAAGACCATCTAAAGCTCCTAATTCTCTTAACATTTTTTAATCTTAATAACAATCTCAATGAAACTACCCTCTCTTTTAGACACTTGGGTATTTGGCTTGACAAATCCCTCACCTCTAGAGAACACATTCAACATTGGAGATCTAAAAATCAACCATCTTTTATTCTGGGCCCATAAAACTTCAATTCTTTTCAATGCCCGCTAGAGTAGGCATAGCCAATGACATCTTACTTGCACAATTGGAATATGGTCTGATATTACTTGCCATCACTTCAAACAAAAACTCTTTAATCATCAAATAAAATATGCCACTTTATTACCAATTTTCCTCATTAAGATCGCCATTGACACACACTATGCAAGAACACAGTGGCCTCCTGTATAAGGCAAAGCCACCCTTTCTCCAGGCTCCTTAGTTTTCAAACCACTCCAAGACATCTCATCTTCTCTTGTAATAAGGCTCATTATAGCCACCCTGTCTACAAACCTGAAGAACCTATCTACTGATGGTTCTAAGCCCTAAAGTCTACCATAGAACTGCATTTCTCAGACCACAGCTTCCCTGCACTCTCTCAAACTATGGCAGATTCTCCCTCACTACCTGACTGCACAAGCTATTTTAAGTTCAGATCTTCTACAACAATATAACTGCAAATGACAATATGCAGGAGACAATGCAGTTTACTTACCTTTCCGCTGCTAATGCACCTGTCAATCTACATTCTTGCTTTCTCAACTTTCTATTATAACCTTTAATAATCCACCTTGTGTAAATATGTTTACAATCATCTATTTCCATTACTTTTATCTCTTTTCTCCTCTGACTATGTTATTTTGACTCTCACTATTACTACCCTGCGTCAACCAGAGTGGAATTACTGCAACACCTCACCTTCTACACAGAAACTGTATACTTTGGAGTCTGGATGAAGAGATGATAAAATCAGCAAGCAAAGGAGAGGAGTAATGTTGGAACTGAATTCATCCTCAAGTCTTGGTGGGTACCTTCACAAGATGGACTCTATTTTTACAAAATCTCACCAAGATGGCACTGATATCTAGGCTGTGTTTTATATAGCAAGCATCATGGACAGAAGTGGGTGCACAAGTCGCAGGATAAAAAGTGCCCAAATCCAGTTGGGAGAACTTCTCTCAGGTCTGGAAATAAAATGACAGTGTAGAATCCTCAAGACACAGAAACCTTCCTATAATGGGGTTTGGACAGGTTCAGGGGAAGTATAGCCCCCTTGTTGTAGAAGGTAGTAGTAGTAGTTCACAAAAAACACAAAACCTTACATGCCAAGAAAGAGACATAAATAAGATACATTGGACTACTGAGGATAAGAAAGAAATTATGTATTGCTTCTATTATACAAGAATCCAGAATTTCTGGATAGAAGACATTCAAAAAGACAGAGAAATTACACAAAAGAAAAAAATTGCACAAGAAAGAATGCCAAAAGCTTCAAATGTATAGCTATGCTCATTAATGCAACACATTCATGAAAAAGATTATACAAAACAAGAAACCTGGAGCAGTTTGGAAAAAAGCGACTGCGGAAGTGCAAAAAAATATAAAGAACAAAACCTAGAGATTTTTGACAGGTATAAAAAAGAAATATGGCCATAGGAAATAAAGAGATCTGACATTGTGTAATATTTATGAAAAGGAGAAAGCCAAACTAATCAATACAAAAAGGCAGCTCCAAAGATACTTAAAGAGAAATACAGACAAAGGCACACAGACATGGAAAATTTTACAATAAATAAAATGAGATCATAAACGGGGAACGCAGAACAGAAGATTAGCAAAGTAAAAGTTAAATAGAAGCTGAAGTTCTGGAATACCTGTAAAGTGAAAGATTTAGTGCAGAAAGTCTAACACAGGTTAAGTCACAGCACAATGGAACAATGAGTCCCCAAAAGTAAGGGGAAACATCCGAAGAAAAAAATATGGACATGGGAAAGAGAGATTTAATATGGTGCAATATATATGGAAAAGAAATAGCAAAACTAATCAATACAAAAAACCCAGCAAAGATATTTGAAGAGAAATACAGGCAAAGGCATCAATATATGGATAATTTTACAATACAAAAAATAAGAAAACAAAGAGGGAAAATAGAAGATGATTAGTAATGGACAAGTGAAAGAAATGGAAAGTGAAGTTATGGATTACCTGCAAAGTGAAGAATTTAATGTTAACAATCAACACTGGTAACACAGCATGATGGAAGACTGAGTTCCCAAATTAAGGAGAAATGGGTGGAATGGGAAGCATTTGATCAGTTACCAGATGTAGATACCATAGAGCCTTTAGTAGGAAACTAGCATAAAAGTTCAGTTGGATTTGCAGTGAACAGAACACTGTGGTAACCCTGACCCAGTCAATGTTGTAGACTGAAAGGTCAGTGAATTCCCATATGAAACAGCAACAGATGACGCAGGATACAGCTGAAGAGAATATGTCACAGGAAGATGTTCTGGAACTTCCTGTAGAATACCCACAGGAAACAGAGAATAACGAATGTGCCCTCAGTTTAGAAGAAAAAGATCTAAGAGAAGAGTTTCTTGATTTAATAGAGATGGATAAACATATTAAGACTGATGAAAGTAATAGATCAGAGAAAGTCAATAAGATCCAACATGTTAGAAGTCTGATAAAACAAAGGAACACCGTAATCAAAACTGCTAACAGAAATTCATGTGATATAAAAAGAAGTTATGCACTCACCATAATGATCCATCTGAGTTGTTGCTCTTCTCGGATCCAAGTCGGCCACCTTTCCAACATCTGATCCGAGCTCCAAGCTCCTCCCCTACCCATAATGTCCCTGTCTCCCCTCTCCCTTCAGATCGAGTCTACTGCCCACCAGAGCATCCCAATCTGATCCAAAATCGTATCCCATGGCACGGATCTCCCTAATCAAGCAGAGGAAAACAGAAGCATACTCATATGGTGACCATTCCTCATCTATCCAGACCACCACACAGCCTATACAAGGCAGGGGGAGGGATGGCTGAAGACAAATGAAAAGCAACAACTCAGACGGAACGTTATGGCGAGTACATAACTTCTTTATCTGAAGTTGTTGTCTTCATTTGCTCTTCAACCTGTGGGACAGTGTCCCCAGCTATTAAACACCTGGGAGACCCTCATGGAAGGATATTCAAGAGCACGGTGGAGCCAAAGGATGCCCTGTTACTGGATAAAACATGCAACTTGTAATCCAAGATGAAAGTGAGTGAAGAAGCCCAAGTAGCCGCAAAAGAAATATCATCCAGAGAAACTCTGGACCAGAAGGAAGCTGAAGTAGCCATAGATCTAGTGGAATGCGCCTTAACATGACCTGTCGGAGTTAAACCTCCAGCTGAATATGCCAGGGAAATGCACTGGGAAATCCAACGGGCAATGGTGACCTTCAACACTTTTCCCTTAAAAGGGCTTAGAATAGGAAATAAAAAGTTGGTCAGACTTATGAAACAACTTTGTCCGATGCAGGTAAAAATGTAACTGTCTGTGCACATCTAAGAAGTGGAGTATGTACTCTCCCTTATTTTGAAAATTTGGAAAGAAAACCAGGAGATTAATCACTTGATTAATGTTGATTTCCGAAGCTACTTTAGGAAGAAAGGATGGATTAGTATGCAATGACACCCTGTCTTTATGAAATACCAAATAGGGTGGCTTGACCAATAATGCTTGAAGCTCAGAGACCCTTTTGGCAGATGTAACAGCAATCAAGAATGCAATAGGGTGGCTTGACCAATAATGCTTGAAGCTCAGAGGCCCTTTTGGCAGATGTAACAGCAATCAAGAAAGCTGTCTTCCAGGACAGAAACTATAAGTCCACTGTGGCTGCAGGTTCAAAGGGGGAGGAGACCAAACCTTGCAGAACTAGCATGAGATCCCAAGGAGACATTGGGTCCTTAACCGGTGGCCGAAAAATGCTTTACAAAGCTTAGAAGAAGCTAGAGAAGCCATGTGGCCGCCTACATGAAAGTTAAATATATATGTCAGTTGGACCTTGATCGTAGAAGAACTGGCACCTTGCTGAAAAATACTTGCTAAAAAACCTAAAACCACCTGAACCAGAGCAGTGAAGAGGTCCAGGTCATGCTGAGAGGCCCGAATAGAAAAATGTTTCCACTTACTGGAATAAACCTCCCTAGCAGAAGATTTGTGAGCTGCCATAACCGGGAAAAGCCGAAAGACACAACAACCACCACCAAAATTGTTTTGACTAGTAAGGATAACTCGGGAGTCCTGACTATCATGGGAACTGGAGCAGCCATGCAGTGAGCTTTAGACTCACCAGGTCTGTATGGGGAATCCCTGATGGATGAGAGATGAGATCCAGAATTGGATCTAATGTCCAGGCCGGACACACAACCTGAGACAAGAGAGAGAGGAACCATACTTGGTGAGGCCAGAATGGGGCAATGAGGATGACAGAGCTTCCCAGCCTGTGAGCTTTCTGAAGAAATTTTGGTATGAGGGGCAGAGAAGGATATGCATACAGAAGACAGGAGGGCCAACCATGAACCAGAGCATCTCTGTGGGGGGGGGGGGGGGGGGGGTCAGAGTGGAAAAACCTACTTCACTTCACGTTGGAAGGAGAGGCAAAGAGATCACAGCAAGGCTGGCCCCACTTGAGAAAGATCTGTTTCGCTACAGAAGGATTTAGAGACCACTTGTAAGGCATCAGGATAGAACAGCTGAGCCTGCTGGCTAGAATGTTGAATCTCCCCAGAATGTGCGTTGCCACCAGGAAACGGCCGGTGGAGATCGCCCACTCCCACACTGTCATGGCCTTTCAACACAGGGGGATAAGACCTGCTCCCCAACCCCCCTCCCGCTTGTTGACGCACCAGACCACAGACATGTTGTCTGCCTAGACAGCAATTGTCCTTAGAGGAAGATGGGCCCTTATACCCAGGACACTGATATGCAATTGAGTCTCATAGGAGGACCACATACCTTGGACTGTCCTTCCCAAGCTGTGCCCCCCCCCCACCCTAGCAGCGAGGCATCTGTGGTCACCGTGGCCAAAGGGGGGAGGCAGAAGAAAGGGATGACCCCGGAGAAGATCCGAGGAACGAATCCACCACAGAAGAGAGTCCCTGCACACTCGAGATACTCGAAGAGGGTAAGACAATGAAAGACCTAGCATGAACCATTGAACCCCAAGGGTCCATTGAAGTACCTGCATTCATAGTTGAGCCATGGGTAAGAGAATGATCGTGGCCGCCATGGACCCCAACGCCTGTAATACCAATTCTGCCATTGGTGACTGAGCTTGAAGAATACAGTGGATATGTAGTTTCAGAGACTGGATCCTCTCTCACGTTAGGAATACCTTGGTTTGAATCATGTCCAAACGGGCTCCTATGAAATCTAGCATTTGAACCAGGGTCAGTAAAGATTTGTTGAGATTGATGGCTATGCCCAGCTGGAGGGCTAAGTGAAGTAGGGAATCCCTCGCTTGGCAAAGTTGATGCCTGGAAGTGGCAGCAAGGAGCCAGTCGTTCAGGTAGGGGAAGACCTGGGATCCGTGTAGTCTCAGATGAGCCGCCACGACTGCCGTCACTTTGGTAATACACCCTGGGGGCTGTGGTGAGAACAAAGGGTAGCGCACTGAACTGGTAATGACTGGCCCCCAGCCGGAAGCAGAGAAATCTTTAACAGTGCCTGTCCATTTTAATGTGGTAGCATGCATACTGAACGTCGAATGAGCACATCCATTAGTTCTGCAGAAAGCGTAGGACAGACTGAAGATTTACTATCTGGAATTTTGTCTTGGCAACTGATAGATTTAGAAAGGAAAGATCCAGAATGGATCTTAAGTCCCCCGTCTTCTTTGGCACCAAAAGGAATCTGGAATAAATGCTTAATCCGGTATGGTCGGGGGGGGACAGGTTGGATGCCTCGCTTTTCTAGCAGCTTTGCAATTTCCAGAGCTGCTTCCTGCCATTGCGTGGGTGGAACCTCCGGGAGGTCTTTGGGCAGAAGAGGTGATAAGTTGAATGAGACAGAATAGCCACTAGATATGATCTGCAACAGAACAGCCTCTGGATATGATCTGCAACACCCAACGATCGTTTGCCTCCAGAGCTGAGCAGCCAGGCAATCCTTCAGGGCTGCTGAGTAGGTCTGTCCAAGAAAGGCTCTTGAGACCCCTGATTACTCGGAACTCCTCTACCTCGGGGATGGTGTCTATCGAATCTCCCTCTGCCTCTAGGGGAAGGCGAGTCCTGAGCACCCTGGGAGTAGCTCTGAGATGTGAGGAACCACATCTTCTTTGCCCCCTGTTGATGCCTTGAAAAGGTTCGATGGGGGGTGGAGAAGCAGATCCCGATGGCACACAGAGTCTTCCTGTCCTTCTCGCTGTGGACAAGAGCATCACTTACCAACTTTCCAAAGAGAGTGGAAAGTACAGTTTTGTACCTACCATAAATGTAGATGTTCGAGTGTTTACACTGCTGCAGTCATTACACTTGGGTTATCCTGCCGTCAAGCAGTCCCATAGTCGGCCAGAGTTCCAAAGTCTTGGTCCGGCGTCGGTTGCTGTCGCTTCTTCCCTGACATCAGTGCGCCAGGGGTATATAAGATGCATCCGACGCCATGTTCTTCAGTTTTTCTTGCCCCAGATGTCAGGTGCCCCCAAGTAGGTAGGCAAAACATATTGCTAGTAAAAAATATACATAGAAAATAAAAAACAATACCTTCAGTTACAAGCAAATACACCTCAAAGGTTGTATAGGATAGAAAGGTATAGATAAGTTCAGCTAGTTCAGAGGGGATGGAGGGAGGGTAACCTGGACTGCAGCAGTGTGAACACTCAAACACCTACATTTATGGTAGGTACAAAACTGTACTATGTTCATCGTGTTACACTGCTGCAGTCATTACACTTGGGTAGAATCCCAAAGCTAGGGTTGGGTGGCTGGTCTATAAAGAGTTAGGATTGGCTATGAGGCCCTGCAGAACTGCAGTGGCAAATCCTGCTCTGGATTTAGAGTAAAGAGGCAAGTGGTAATGCTTGGAAAAGGTGTGCACTGAACTAAGTTGCAGCCTCCAAAATTTCCTTGGTAGGTACTCCTCTGAGAAAGGCTGTTGAAGTGGCTGTTGCCCTGGTGGAATGTGGCCTGATGTTATCAGGGACTGATTTTCCATGCTGTGTGTAGCAGTAACGAATACAGTGTCCTATCCATTTGGATATAGTCTGCTTTGAGATAGCCTTGCCCTGTGATCCTGCAGCATATGCTACAAACAGTTGCTCAGTTTTCCTGAAAGCTTTTGTTTTGTCCAAGTAGAAGCGTAGCTGCCTGTGTATGTCCAAAGAGTGCAGAAGTTTCTCCCCTTTATTCTGGGGGTTTGGATAAAAAGTTGGCAAGTGGATGGTTTGGTTAAGAGCCACACTAGATACCACCTTTGGCATAAAGGTAGGGTTTGTCCTTAAAGAAACCCTGTCCTGATGAAAAATTATAAAAGGTTCCACTGCCATTAATGCCTGTAGCTCTGAGACTCTTCGGAAGTTACTGCCAGGAGCAGAGCTGTTTTCCATGATAAAAATTTTAGATCGGCTGTATTGGCTGGCTCAAAAGGTGGCAGGGTCAGTTTTTCCAAAACAAAATTGAGGTCCCAAGTTGGTGTTGGTGCTCTCCGGTGCGGTCTTATGTTTTTAGCCCCTCTGAGGTACTGCTTTAGCAAGGGGTGAGAGAATAAAGGATGATCCATGTTGTAATGTGCTGAAACTGCAGAGGCGTAGATCTTAATTGATGAAAAGGATAGGCCTTTGTCCAGCATCTCAGTTAAGTATTGTAAAATCTGAGGAAAGTTTGAGACAAGAGGGTCAAGGCTTTGAGCCTGGTTCCAGGCACAGCATCTCTTCCATTTTTCTGAGTAAGCTTTCCTGGTGCTAGGCCTCCTGGCCTCCAAAATGACATCCATAACAGCTTTAGAGAGAGGTGTTGCCTGTTTGACTAATGAATCTGCCATGCAGCCAGGTTTAGGGTTTTGAGCTGACCGTGCAGGATCTGATTGTTTTGTTGAGTCAGAAGGTGTGGAATTTGAGGCAAAATCCATGGTGGGCCTTGAGCTAAGTTCTTTAAGATTGGGTACCAGTGCTGGTGTGGCCAGTCTGGAGCAATCAGAATCATCTGTGGTTTTTCTTGTCTGGCTTTTAGGAGTACCTTTGAGAGGAGAGGCAGTGGTGGGAAGGCATAAACATTTAGGCTTTTCCAGCTGAAGGAGAGAGCATCCACTTTCCATGCTTGTGTGTGATAAGTCCTTGTGCAGAACTTTTGTAGTTGGCAATTCAGTGAGGAGGCAAAAAGATCTATGTCTGGGCATCCCCATTTTTGCATTACCATGCTAAAGATTTGTGGATTCAATTTCCATTCGTGAGGGTCCATGATATTTCTGCTGAGATAGTCTGCCAGAGTATTTTTCTTTCCTGGCAGGAATTGTGCTTACAGATGAACTTGACAAGGTCATGGCTTGCCTGCATAGGGGATAAGAATGAGTGCCCCCTTGCTTGTTTATGTACCACATTACTGTGGTGTTGTCTGTCTTTAATAATAATTGTCCTGGATGCAGAAGGTCCTTGAAAGCTGTTAGGGCATTTTGAACAGCCAACATCTCTTTTTGATTGATGTGAAAATGCATCTGGTCTGTGGTCCACTGGCCCTGAATGCATTTTCCTGCCATGTGTGCTCCCCAGGCGTAATTCGAAGCATCTGTTGTTAGAGTCTGCCTGGCTGTGGGTAGGGTAAAAGGCTGACCCTTGTTTAGGTGACATGCCTGTGCCCACCATCGAAACTCCTGTTGTAGGCAGGGAATCATTGGTATTACTGTTTCTAAACTGTGAGAGTGTTGAGTCCAAACACTTTTTAGGTACCATTGTAATTTCCTCATATGCAGTTTGGCATATGGTATTAGTAGTATGCAGGATGCCATGAATCCCAGGGCCTGCAGAATTTTTCTTGCAGGGAGATGGGACTTTTTTGCCAGTAATTGAAAATATTGAGTTAGTTGAACTTGTTTGTCTGGCGTGAGATACGCCATCTGGGCCGCTGTATTTAAGCTGGCACCCAGGAATATAATCTGTTGTGAGGGCACTAGTTTTGACTTTTTTTCATTTACTGTGAACCCTAGAGAAATTAGCAACCTTTTTACAAATGCCAGATGCTGTAGAAGGATGTCCTTTGTCTCTGCTTGAATGAGGCAGTCGTCCAGGTATGGATATATTTTAATTCCTTTTTGTCTGCAAAATGCAATTACTGGTGCCAGGCACTTTGTAAAGACCCTGGGCGCAGTAGATAAACCAAAGGGCAGTGCAGCCAATTTTGAGAAAAAAGTGCTAGTTTTCCCCCTAAAGGGGCTGCCAAAAGGGAAGTGCTTGGTGTACGAAGGGGGGAGTCATTGGGACTGTTTCCTGTAAGGTTGAGACTTGTCCTCACCTCCTTTTGGGGTTGAGGTGCCCCACTGTCGTTGTCTCCCATCAAGAACAAAAAACTGATATGAAAAACAAGAAAAACGGCTCAGGAAAAATGCCAGCGTCCACAAACAAGTATTTAATAAAATCAATGTCCTTTAAAAACCATTGTTGTGATGGAAAAAAGTCCAAAATAAGCCAAAAACAAGAATCAACAAATCCAAGTGTAAAGCGCTTTTCTTCTGTTAATATAAACAGACTTCTTCAGACAAATGCACTCTGTAAGTCAAAGGGAATTTAAATGCATGTCGCCCACCAGGATTGAACGAAGTTTATTCGCTCACCTGTATACTTAAACTTAAGAACTGGTTACGTTAGGTGTACAATTTTGCACTTAATGCACACAGTCCTCCAATGCGCATATTTTGCATTTGACCAACCAGATGATAGGTGTCTATTTCTTGTTGTGTTTTAGTACATTTTAAGGTAGTTTGTTTAGTATTTAATGACATTGTTTTAATAAGTGTCTAACCCTGTTCTGACAGGACAGGTTATTAAAATACACACCGTACACACGGTTTAATACATTGTTGTTGTTTCGGGGGGGGGGGGATGTAATGCGATAGCGTTACACGTTGGGCATCCTTTCAATATTAAGACTTATTATACATCTGGGACATAACTGTAGCCCTGTTCAGTACTTCACACACAGGCACTGACAACACATTCAGCATTAGCATTTGTATGTTTTTATATGTTAATGCTCGTTGATAGAACATCCTGGTTTGTAGTAATACACATATACACTTCTCGCTTTTGAGAAGTAGTGTAAAATAACTAGAATGCAATGCATGAAACACATTGAACCACTGTGTTTAACTCAAATTACCTGTTAGGTTTTCTAGATTTTTCCATATTGTCTTTCTTTTTAAAAGGTGAAAAGCAAGTCAGCACTGCTCTGACTCTGAAAGAGTTAACTTTAAGTAACATCTGTCATGTGACTACTTGTGCTTTAACTTACAGAGTGCATTTGTCTGAAGAAGTCTGTTTATATTAACAGACGAAAAGCGCTTTACACTTGGATTTGTTGATTCTTGCTTTTTGGCTTATTTTGGACTTTTTTCCATCACAACATTGTTTTTTAAAGGACATTGATTTTATTAAATACTTGTTTGTGGACGCTGGCATTTTTCCTGAGCCGTTTTTCTTGTTTTCCACTGTTGTTGTCTGTTAGAGCCTTGGGGTTGAGATCTGCCTCTTGGGCGTCTGTATCTGCCTCTCTGTGGCCTGTCTGACACTGGAAAGGACCAATTCTTTGTTGGCCAATTTCTGCTAAATCGAGGTGGCTGTACCTGTAAGAAATCCTTGACTGTTTGCATAGATGTAGCTTTACCCTCCATTTTCTTTAACACCTCTTCTGCCTTAACACCAAACAAGGTATCATGCTGTAAAGGAGCATCCAATAACTTTGCCTTAACATGATCAGGTAAACTCTGTTCTTTTAACCAAGCATGTCTTCGAATCACAGAACCTGTAACTGCGGCTCTTCAAGAGGCCTCTAAAGAATCAAAACCACATTGCAGAGTATGTTTTCCCACCTGTTCAACTGCATGCAATAAATCCTGCATTTCTTTACAGTCAGGAGCTTCTGAGCTTGCAAGTATTTTCTGTTTTAACTGAGCAATTAAATATTGTTGGTACTTAAGCATGTGAAACTGGCAATTTAAAGCCCTTATTGCTAAAGTTGCAGTAGTGTAAACTTTCTTCCCCCATCTATCCAAAGCTCTCGAATCTCTGTCAGAGGGTACTGGATTTTTTGCAATGGAAGCCTTAACCCCTTTTGGACCATGGGAAATAGTTTCTGGATCAGCAGAAGGGTTTTTATAAAGAAACTTGTGAGAGTCAGGGACTCTATAATACCTATCTGGCTTAGCTGGTGCAGGGGGCAAAGAATCAGGAGATAAGCTGGATTCAGAGAACACATCATCCACAATATCTAGCACAGGCAGAATAGCCAGGGGCCTGTGCTGAGGCAATAAAAGGAAATTCCTGAGCCTTTTCTTGGATTCTGAATAATCCTGACTTTCCCAATGGAAATGCTCCCTCATGGTATGTAAAGTTTCCCCAAAAGAATAATCCTCAGGAGAGGCTGAAGGGATAGATTCTTCAGCATCAGAGTCCTCATAGGGGGTAGAGAGTATCCCTGGTCTGAAGAGGAATCAGAGGAAATGGAAACCTGATCAGAGGAATCATAGTCAGTATCCTGCCTAGGCCTTTTCTCAGGAGGGGGATGGGGAACCCCTGATTAGAGTAATGAGGTCTTTGGCCATTTTGAGCATCTATTTCTTAGGCATGGAGGACTGTCCAGGAGAATGCTGTACTTGCTTCTTTGTCTTTAATGGTACTTTTGTCTTGGCTGTTGCTTTAATGGTAAGTTGTGAAGGTCTGAAAACACCCTCAGAAGCCGATGCCTGCTCAGCGGCTCCGGACCCATCTGAGGGATTAGTTTCCCTAGGCCCAATACCTTGAGTTTCCAGAGGCCTAGTTGTCTCCACGTGGGAATCGGAGGCGGCCTGTGTCTCTGAGGTAGCGGGTGTCAGGGGCTGCGAAAGTGCCTCACTGAGAACCGGCGACTGGCCTAGAAGAGGTTTCGTCGGTTTTGGACCTCGGATGCCTGTCTTTATCCTTGTCTTGGCGTTTTTTCGGAATTACGGTCGTCGGTTGATCCGACGGCATAGTATAATTGAACCTTCGGCCAAAGTAATGTAAAGCAAAATCAAAACGTCTCTTTATAGTGCATTTGTTAAATCTAGCACAAAACCGACAACTAGTGACATTGTGATCAGGGCCTAGGCATGGAATACAGTAAGAGTGGAAATCCTTATGAGGTATTTGCTTCCCACAAGAAATACAATTATTAACTTTTTCTGACATCGGTCTGAGGCAAGAAAAAAGTTTCCCCAACAGGGTACTTCGCTTTATTGAAGACTTTGGATCTGAAATTCGACTTTGAAAATCTCAGGAGTTGGCCGACCGGCACTTGCGAACTGCTTCTGCTTCGGGCACCGCGCGGCAAGAAAGACTGAAGAAAATGGCGTCGGATGCATCTTATATACCCCTGACACACTGACGTCAGGAAAGAAGCAACAGCAACCGACGCCTGACCAAGACTTTGGAACTCTGGCCGACTACGGGACCGCCTGACGGCAGGATAACCCAAGTGTAATGATTGCAGCAGTGTAGCACAATGAACATCTATCATACGGGGCGTTAGTAAAGGATGCCTTAAATGGTTCTGAGAATGCACAGAGTTGGAGCCAGGCGTGAAGCCTGATGGCAACGCCTGTCCCAGCAGCTCTAGCAGAGTAAGAGGGGGCAGAAGCCACATAGAGGTATTATCAATCAACGTGAGGGTGGCCATGCAAGAAGAGAAAACCTTCTGGTCCTCCACCGTCATGGACCCCGGGGTAAGCCCAGCGATCTCCTTGATAAGGTTTCGCTGGAGTCTAATTACGTGTGCCATATAATTCAGCGCACATAACGAAAGCGTGACTGAAGCATACATCTGCTTCCCAAAGTGATCCATTGTCCTGGACTCTCGGTTTGGTGGATGGACCATGGAGCTCTCCTGCACAAGCTCCTTCTTAGTGGCTGCTGCCAATACCATGGCATCTACGGGGGGATCCCTTGGTCCAGTGCATCCTGTGGGAGCACTCAAAATCTTGTTGGGGCATTTGGGGAATGGCTCCACCATGTCCAGTTCCTTCCATGCCCGAGATGTAATTAGATCCACCAGTGGATCCGTGGGAGTGGACACCCAGGATGTAGAGGGTCCTGCATCAAACGCCTCCAGGAACACTGATTCATCCAAGTTGGATTTCTGGGCAGACCACCCCCCTTGTGGATCTCCATGATGTAGACATCCTTGGGGGTGACTGGGGGGAACCATCCCGTTCCTCCAAATCGGTGTCCTCTGTGAGGGTCTCCAGTGGGGAGTCAATATGCTGCCTTTTGCATGTATGTTTTCAATGTACCTCCTCGGGGGGGGGGGGGGCTTCTGGGGAGGACTCAAAAACGTCTGACTGCTCCTGCCTGGGAGGTCCCTGGGGCAGAGTGGTGCAGGCTGTCTCTGAGGTAGCAGGATGGCGGAAACCATACCGAAAATACAGGGAGCCAGGGAGGAGTCCGAAGACAAGATAATCAAGGGTCTCGAAGGTATCAAGAGAACATTCTCCACCACGTCAAAGGCAGAGGGGGGGCGAACCATCTGAGAAGTACAGTCGGGTCCGCCACCCTCGGGATCAACAGGGGAGTCAGAAGTGAACCTCTAGGCACCGAGGCTCCGAATGGAAGGCTCTGCTCTGAAAGGCTCAAAACTGACACCCTCCTCTCGGATCTGGTGCCGAGGCTACGGCTCCAAGAGCTGG